>NC_139812.1:4332479-4362479 GCF_963457635.1 Microchirus variegatus | reverse complement strand
GTTCTATTGGGTTTTTATGTTTGTTTACATGTTTATCTGTTGCTATGATGATGAGACGCTGTCACATTTTCGTTTTGTTTTAGGGTGAGACACTGACATGACACAGATTTGGTACTAAATATGTTGTAGTGGAACACATTGTAATCGGGAAAACAAAACAAAACATGCTCATATATGTCATTCCAGGTAGACTGATAGTTGAGAGGATTGATGCCACTCATGTCAGTATGTCAAAAAATATGACCTGTAAAATCACATTTGCATTACAATTATGTTTGCACACTGATGGGTTAGCGAGGCTGCCTCATAGGTGGGAGGTCGGTGGTTCAAACCCCAGCCAAAGGACGTGAAAAATGGTACCTCCAGCCTCTGTCTACCATGGACTAGCACTACTCATAGTAGTTTCGTGCCATGGAAATCAGAGATAGGCACTGACACAATGCTTCCTCATGGAGTTTATGACCTAGTTGTACAACACTATCTTCTTTTAGATGAATCGTTTTGGGAACATCACTCTTTTTATTTCATGCTGAGACGTAAACATGTAGTATGTAACTTTTAATTATGAACAAATGAGCTGGGCTGGGGTGTGAAGGAAAACACAAAGAGAAGTTTGGCGTGATAAAGGCTTCATGTCCCTGCCCATCCCTGCGTTGCTGCTGTATACACACAAACGCTCCCTCGGTCATGTCTGACAATATTGGGTCCAGTGTGTAAAATTTAGGTGAAATTATTATCTTTTGACAGATATACAGTATAACGTCAGATAATTATGCATCATTTTTTTTTAAAAGAAAGTGTACATTCACCACATTGTATGAATTGGTGTTTTTCCTTTAGTCCAGAATGAGAGTTTTTCTATTTTTATCAGGGTCAGCTCTACAGAGGTGGCTATTATAGCCATGCTTTTACAGTAGCCCACCGTGGACAAACTTTCACTTATGGTGATGTCGGGATATTCATCCGCAACATGACGCTGTCACATTTTCGTTTTGTTTTAGGGCGAGACACTGACATGACACAGATTTGGTACTAAATACGTTGTAGTGGAACACATTGTAATCGGGAAAACAAAACAAAACATGCTCATATATGTCATTCCAGGTAGACTGATAGTTGAGAGGATTGATGCCACTCATGTCAGTATGTCAAAAAATATGACCTGTAAAATCACATTTGCATTACAATTATGTTTGCACACTGATGGGTTAGCGAGGCTGCCTCATAGGTGGGAGGTCGGTGGTTCAAACCCCAGCCAAAGGACGTGAAAAATGGTACCTCCAGCCTCTGTCTACCATGGACTAGCACTACTCATAGTAGTTTCGTGCCATGGAAATCAGAGATAGGCACTGACACAATGCTTCCTCATGGAGTTTATGACCTAGTTGTACAACACTATCTTCTTTTAGGTGAATCGTTTTGGGAACATCACTCTTTTTATTTCATGCTGAGACGTAAAAATGTAGTATGTAACTTTTAATTATGAACAAATGAGCTGGGCTGGGGTGTGAAGGAAAACACAAAGAGAAGTTTGGCGTGATAAAGGCTTCATGTCCCTGCCCATCCCTGCGCTGCTGCTGTATACACACAACGCTCCCTCGGTCATGTCTGACAATATTGGGTCCAGTGTGTAAAATTTAGGTGAAATTATTATCTTTTGACAGATATACAGTATAACGTCAGATAATTATGCATCATTTTTTTTAAAAAGAAAGTGTACATTCACCACATTGTATGAATTGGTGTTTTTCCTTTAGTCCAGAATGAGAGTTTTTCTATTTTTATCAGGGTCAGCTCTACAGAGGTGGCTATTATAGCCATGCTTTTACAGTAGCCCACCGTGGACAAACTTTCACTTATGGTGATGTCGGGATATTCATCCGCAACATGAAATGTTACCATTAAATGATGCTAAACTTTACACACTGTACCTTTAACTCCAGCATAGACATGAGAGCAGCAGAGACCATGTCATCGTCAATGATCCAAACACGTTTCCCTGAATATCCAAATATTATTTTAAACCGCTTAGATATTTTTAGTTCTTCTTGTGATACTTGAGCTTTACCTCGGTGCATTTTTTTCACAGAGTGACGCACGACAAAGTGTTCTAAGCCTCCAAAGGTCACCACACTTTAAGCAAAAAAAGTGCAGTTTTTGTTTCCCTCTGCACTGCAAACCTACTGTATATAAAAAACTAACTGTATTATTTCACCGCCCCACTGTAAAAAATGATAGTTATCTGTGAACTGTTAAGCATGTACACTAAGGTACAGGAGACAAGACAGACTCGTACACTAGCAGTCGCTACTTCCTTCAATCTGCTCCATTATGTTACATTACATTAATTCATAAATCACAGATTTTCTGCGCCTCATATTAAACATTAAGCGCTGCATCATCATACGTCATATTTTCAAATGTGTCTCATAATTAGCTTACTGGGTCAGTGTCACGGGACAGGGACAGGTGGACTGACAGGTACAGTTACCATGGTGACGCACACCCCATGTGTTATTGTTGCCAAATGTTTTTCCACAGCAACAAAACCAGCTTTCTCTTTGTTCCCATAGCAACAGACTAGTATTACAAGTAGTTGCCATAACAGATTTCTATTGTTTTGTTTAATCCAGATGACAGTATTGTGATTTTTAACGTTTACCCTTGGAAAAAAAACAACACAATGAAATGAATTAAACCGTTATTGCAACTTTTTATAAAACGAGCAATAGAGTTATTATGATTATGATATTGTTATTAACGTGCTTGGATCCCATTGGCTCCACGGTGTGTCAGTATTGGAGGTGAAGCTCTCTGATTGGTTGATAAGTCAAAGATTGACCTGATGCTCAAGGTCCAGATCCTTGTCTCTGGGTTAAAGAGGATGTTTGTGCCCAGTTTGGTCACTGATGGTCAACGCTTATCACAGTCAGAGTCAGTATTTTTAGTTTAGAACAAAGAGACTATCTAAACCAGAGCCCACGCCCCGCCATATTTATCCCCATCTGCATCATTTGTGGACTAACATTGTGGTTTTTATAATTTTAAGCCGATGAAAACACACACACACACACACACGGCTCTGGTTTAGTCTGTTTAAAAATGAAAAGCTCTGTATGAACTTTGCTTAATCTGACGACTGGTAATATCTGATGCTTCATGTGGGTTATAAACAGCAACTGTGATGAATATGTGTGAACGGATTAACATGCCAAGCCAAATGTAACCTGACTGCACTTGGTGTCAGTGTGCGCATGAATGAACCAGTGAGTGAGTGAGTGAGTGACTGACTGAAATAAAGCATGATTGAGCAAATTAATGGACATAAATGGTCAGATGGAAACACATATAGGAATAAAAAAGGACACGCAAATGAATGAACTGTACAGAATGTTAGTGTAGTGTCGAGAGTAAAAAAAAAATATGTCCCGAAGGTTTTATTGGTGGAGATTTGAATGAAGTGGTGAATCTTATTGGTCCTGATGATTAAACGCTCTGAGACAGACTGGCTTCTTTACTCATTCACTCACACACACACACACACAAAGTTTCTTAAACCTTTTTAACCTGTCATTTATAGATAAACACTGGATTTTATTTTTTGTTTTAACTGATATTTTTAATATTTCATATATATTAATACATGTATTAATATATATATATATATATATATACACACACACACACACACATGTATCAACCTTACAGTGAATCATAGCTGCATTAATCAGCTGAATATGTTAACACTTAATTCAGCTTGGTTCGTAAAAATGCAGTGTATTTATACTGCCCCTAGTGGAGAAAAAACAAAATTGTACAGCTTCATAGTCCCCTCAATAAAACCACACTATAGTGCAAATAGAGTTTCCAGGAGACTTCCAGAGACTTCCCATGGGATTGTGAACTTAAATTCTGGATAGTGGGAATTTTTGCAACCCGAAATGCAAAACCCACATTTTTCGATCTGCTGATGAAATAACTGCAGCAGTGACTCTCTGTCTTAATTGCTTCCCAAATGTTTAAAAGGTTCAGGAATAGAAAAAATATCCGAACATGAAAAATCTTTATATATTTTACACTTTGTAACTTACGTCAATGGTTTTTCGCAAAAAAATAAAATAGCTGGTGTCTCAGCACTTTTGGACCTTAAATGACTCAATCAATCTTTTATTGGTAATCTGTCAATTTGAAGATACTTTTCAAGACACAAATCTTAGTAGATACTGAGATTGCAGGTACAGATTTTTTAACTTAATGAAAATCCGGACATTTAATGAAAAAAATGGCGTGAAATGTTATGCATTCGAATGAGAATACTGAGGAAAAACTAAGTGTATAAAAACAACCCAGACTGAAAATAAACTGCACCAAACCCTCCTCGAGAGCTTATACCACGTATGTTGCTGCTCATCTAAAGTATGAAAGCAGGTATGATCTGGATAATAGGTTTTTAACTCATTCCATGCTCGAGGACGTTTGGTTTGACAGCTTGTATTTGTGTGTGTGCGTGTGTCTGTGTGTGTGTGTGTGTCTGTGTGTTTCCAGGGTGCGCTGACCTCCATCTACTGGACATGCTGAGTCCCACGGAGAGGAAGAGGCAGGGCTACATCCACGAGCTCATCGTCACCGAGGAGAACTACGTCAACGACCTGCAGCTCGTCACAGAGGTGGGATGAACGAGATGAGAAACGCTCATCTGTGCTCACACTAATTCCCTTTGTAACACCAAATGTTTCTATGGTCTGCAAAGACATTAAGCACCGTGTCAGTGGATTATTAAGAATCTGTCAGAGCGGACATTTATTTAGTCTTGGAAGTAGTCTTGTTGGATGAATCTGTTGAACTGTAAATCCTCACATTTGCACAAAAATACTTTCTAATATGATTTAAAGCAGTTAATATGAGTATGTTGATTTACAATTTAAATATATTTATACTTCTGTGGGTTTGGAGGTTTGCACATTTTTATTTGGAGATAATAAATGTAAATAGGAAGTCAACTGATGATAATTAGTTATTTAATAGTGGAGAAGGGGAAGGATTAAATAAGCGTGTGCTTCTTTCTGTTCCCTTTCTGACATTTTTTGTTTATCCTTATTATCCTCTTTCTTATTTCTTCTTTGTTTTAAATGTATTACATTCACATGTTTGAAAATTGATGCTGTGGTTTTATGCATCTACATTATAATTTGCTATAAACCACTTATTAAATGTTTTAATACTCTCTAAAACTATGTTTTATATAGTTTTTACATGCTAAATATGGGGTCTATAGATGGTATAAGTATAACTATTTATCTAGAGGAAAGATGTACATTATAATGTACGTTATTTATTTATTTATTTTTGTCAATTATTGTGTGAAGTATAGTGTGTTAAAACAAGTGTTATCAATCAGTTTTGTTCTGGTTAAACAAAAAAAAAACATTTTAAGAAGTTGACAATATACAAACATGTTTACTATGTTGGCTCTGGTAAATAATATACAGACGAAGCTGACTTTTACACTTTTTTGTATATTTAAGATATTTTTTAATTGACATTAGTTGTACAGAGTCATCATATATCCATGAATTTAAACTTAAACTTGAACTCTGTAGCTGGAAACTCAGTAAAAGTCAAATACTGATTTTGTATGTGTGTGTGTGTGTGTGTGTGTGTTTAGATATTCCACAAGCCTCTGCTGGAGTGTGAACTGCTGACGGAGAAGGAAGTGGCCATGATCTTTGTCAACTGGAAGGAGCTCATCATGTGCAACATCAAACTGCTCAAGTAACAAGACAATCCACACTGAACTCATTCACACACACAGAGACACAGAAGGTTAACCCTTTAACACCAAGCGTGATTTTGCACATTGAGACAAAAACTCAAACAAATGTTATTTTAAATATGTTCACATTTCTAATTGAACACACACAGTCTGGTGTTCATGTACAACCGCAGTGTTTTTTCCAATATAACATTTTTTGCTTTTAAATTCACTATTTTGCACTAAATTGTAAATAACTGCCAGAATATAGAAACTTATTCTGGAAAAATGGACAAAAACACTTAGTTACAGGACACTTTCTGGCCCTTTTATGTTTAAAACTGTAAGAAAAAAAGTCCATATATTGAGGCTTATGTGTATATAGCAAATCATAGTTTTATATTTCATGCAGATTTTTGCAGAGCTCTGCTGTAAACACTGTAAACAACTACTTATTAGTTTTGCATTCAATTAATCAACTATTTCTTTCACCAATCAATTAGTTGCTTGGTCCATGAAATGTTAGGAAATGGTGGAAAAAATTTTGAAAGATTCAGCTTAATCATAAAAGAGGGGAAAGGAAAGTAATACACTTATATTCACACTTAAGACCAAGTTTTCTTTTTTAAAAGAAGTAAATGAAACCCATTAATCATTTAACAACATAGTGAGTTACCAATTTACTCATCAGTGAGTTGTTCCAGCCTTGATCTGAACTTGGATTTCCCTGATAAAGCTGAGATGTTAAGATGTTATAAAGCCAGAGCCATGAAGTCACACGCCATCATCCTCATGTTCTCTGTGGCAGAGCTCTGAGGGTGAGGAAGAAGATGTCAGGAGATCGGATGCCGGTGAAGATGATCGGTGACATTCTGACCAACCAGCTCCCTCACATGCAGCCTTACATCAGGTTCCGCCTCTCATCTTGTGTTGGGCTTTATTTCCACTTTAAATTAATTAAAATTTTGACGTAAATGTTACTAATGTTTTTCGTGTGTGTGTGTGTGTGGTCAGATTCTGTTCCTGTCAGCTGAACGGAGCCACGCTGATTCAGCAGAAAACTGACGACAACCCTGAGATCAAAGATTTCCTCAAGGTACAGAACATGGACACGCACATGGTTTCTCACTGATTTAACAAGAGCACGTCACAATTATAATCACTTAATTATACAGTACTTGATAAAACAGGAGGCTCAAATTCAGCAATCCATATAAATATACATATAAATTAGGCTTTAAAGATCCAGGGTGTAGAAATTGAAGATGAATTTGAAGTTATACTTAATTCTTTATACGTATACAATCATCCTGATTGTGTGAATTGTTTTTCATTACCCCAGAATAAGTCTTTAATATTTACATCAGGAGATGGGTCAGCCATACGGAAGCGGCCATTTTGGACCACCATGTTTTTACAGTAGCCCACAATAGACAAACTAAACATCATTTGAGTTTTGATGAAGCTACATAGGGTCGACAACACACTTGGAAGGAAATTAAACTTACATACCGTATCTTTAAGTCTCCAAGTTATGCATATGGTGTTTAAATATCTCTCTCTCTCTTTGCCTCTCTCTCTCTCAGAGGTTGGCCATGGACCCCAGGTGTAAGGGGATGCCTCTGTCCAGTTTCCTGCTCAAACCCATGCAGAGAGTCACACGTTATCCGCTCATCATCAAGAACGTATGTCCTTTATATCTTCATGTTCCCATAAAATGCCTGTGGTGTGTGTCCAGCAGTCTTTTCCCATCGGACATCACAGATCTGGCGACGAGTATGAGGGTTGTGACTTAATAATTCACATAGTTTGTCATGCTCATGGAACCTGCTTGTTAACTATGTCTCTACTAATGTTACAGACTCTTCCTTTAATCAGACACCTTTCTGTTCATGATAACAATTGTCCATCCATCCATTATCTACCGCTTTATCCTCCAGCAGAGGGTCGCGGGTATAGGGCGATAGGCGTAGTACACCCCGGACAGTTCGTGATATCAACTGTCCTATTATGTAAATGATAAATGGTCTGTATTTACTGTAGCGCTTTTCTACTCTTGATGATCACTCAGCGTTGCTTCACACACATTTTCACACCCACTCACACGCCGCTGGCAATTTGAGCGATAGTGTTCTAGGGTTAAATGTCTAGCCGCCCCAAAGAACACATCGCCATGGAGCCGGGAATCAAACCCACAACCTTCAAGTTGAAAGACGATTCACTCTGCCACTGAACTACCTGTAGACTTTGAAAACAGTTTACTGTAAGGTTCTTTCTTTCTGTTGTTACAGACCTTAGAAAACACTCCAGAGTCGCATCCAGATCACAGCCACCTGAAAGCTGCTCTGGAAAAAGCAGAGGAGCTGTGTTCACAGGTGATACACACACACGCACACGCACGCACAGACACGCGCGCACGCACACACACACACACACACATTCTTGTACTTGCTGCATACTAAGGACTGGGTTGCTGACAAAGTGAGGACCAGCATTTCCACTTTATAAATCAACACAATTACAAATATCTACTTCATGAATGACATAAAGAACTACTGGTTGCAGTACAATAAAATGTCTACAGGTGGAGCCCCAGAGCAAAAATGAGTGGAAAACTTTTTTTATTTTTTATTTTATTTTTGGTCCATTTGACAAAAATGTCATACTATACTATGTTGACCAAAATTTGAAATAAAATGTACCCAATTTTTTTGGTCCAAAATTTGTCAAAAACGTCATACTATACTATGTCATCCAAAATTTGAAAAAAAATGTTTCGTCCAAAATTTGATAAAAAAGTCATACTATACTATGATGTTGTTTTTTTTTGACAAATTGAGTATAGCATGTTATAGCAACTTAAGGAAGTGATTTCAATGAAAACAAAATGAGGACCGGCCAAATTGTCCTCACTCCGTAAAAATGACCTCACTTTGTTGGTTAAAAACCCTCACTGGTCCTCAGTATGCCGCAAGTACAAGAACACACACACAGACAGACAACAAGCCTAAAGCAGCTCTACGCAGGATTGGAGAGGCAGCAGAAAGAGCCTCTTGTTTGCTATGGCACATAGAGACGAGGAGGTTCTGGAACTGATGGGCAGTGATTTGGCGACCACTGCTGACCCAACTAGAGGGTGTCGCGGTTAATGGTCCAAACACCCAGAGAAGGTTGGGCACCGTCTGAGGACATCAGTTCCAGGTCGGAGGCCAGAGTTATTCTTAAGAGCAACTGCATGGGTGGCATCCATTAGAAACAAGTAACTGTATGAATTTAGCTGGTTAGCAGTACAACAAATACTGGATTAACAAGTACAAGACACTGGAGGGTCGCAGGGGGTGCTGTGCCTGTCTCAGCTGACATACTCTAGGGCGATAGGTGGGGTACACCCTGGACAGTTCGCCAGTGTGTTTGCAGCTGTGAATTTGAATTGAGTTAAAAAGCGTGTGCGTTAAGCCCAATTTATACTCCTGCGTAAAGTGCTCTGGCCGAGCGAAGCTGCTCTGCGCCGGCTCACAGTGCGCACCGAGCGTCCACAGAGGCGGAGCTGATCACCGCCGACAACGTCGCTGTCAAACTATAAATACGTCATATCTTAATACACAAACCACACGTTTAGACTCTAAATGGCCAATTTCTCGCCTCAAATAATCTTAAAACTGCGTTCCGTGACACAGAAACGTGAGAAACGGCCACTGTTTCAACAACAACAGTCTTTCTCTCGCTTTCTCTATCGGACGCCATTGCTCACTGTAGCCAAATGCACAACAACCTTGTGCAGCGACCCCTACTGATCCGGCGGAAAATTGCAGTGTGTATCCATCACCACGATGCAGAAGTATGAAGGCTCGAGGGGTGTCCGTGGTTACGCTGTCGGATAACGCATTACACAGTCGGAGAAGTATAATGTGGCCTTTAGTTGGTTTTTCTTTGTTTGTGTGTAGGTGAACGAGGGCGTCAGGGAGAAGGAAAACTCGGACCGTCTGGAGTGGATTCAGGCTCACGTCCAGTGTGAAGGCCTGTCTGAGGTGACTGCGTCGTAGTGAGGACACTCGTGTACACATTGCATTCCCCTCACATGAACCATCACAATAAAATACTGAACCTGAACCTTAAGACAATTCTTACCCTAACCCTCAAAAAGTGTGAGAGCGTTAGGACTAGCCATGAGATATTTGTCCCTAACAAGGATACCTGTACAATCACACACCTACACGCGTTTTTTTCAAATATATTCAAATATTCAAATTTCTCATTTTACTTTTACTTAAGTATGGTTTTTTTTTGTTTTTGTTTTTTAAGTTACTGTACTTCACTACATTTTAAATCATATCTGGTACTGAGTAAAAAAATGTTGACCTGAATTAAAAAAAGTGGATAAATAAATTTAGGTTAAATAAGGTTCATGAGTCAGTGAGAAAGTTAATGTATTTTATGACCTTTGACTCATTTTGACTAATACATTATGTGTGTACATATTTTATTTTGTCAGCACTTTAATTTGTAAAGGTGAGATTTGTGTTTTTTTTGCTCGACACAAGACAGAACCCCAAGCAACGTTTACTTGTACATTTTAAAGAAGTTACTGTTTTACTTTAACTTGAGTACATTTTTAGAACCAGTACATTTACTTGTATTTAAGTAAAATTCGACCAAAATAGAGGCACTTTTACTTGAGTAGAATATTTCAGTTCTCTTTCCAAATCTGCGTGACGCACCCACGGGTGTGACCAATGAGATATTCTTGACCTCTGTCCACATTTTTATTTCTACACTAAATCTGAGTCATATTGTGTTGCCATGACAAATCTACTGTATTTGAGTCCAACTTTAACACAATAAAACCTGAAAGCTTATGAACGTCAGAACCAGAGAACTTGAATAATTCTCCCTCTCTCTCTCTCTCTCTCTCTCTGTTTGTTCTTCAGCAACTGGTGTTTAACTCTGTCACCAACTGTCTGGGTCCCAGGAAGTTCCTCCACAGTGGGAAACTGTTTAAAGCCAAGAGCAGCAAAGAGCTGTATGGTTTCTTATTCAATGACTTTCTACTGCTGACACAGGTGTGTGTGTGTGTGTGCACATGTGTGCGTGTATGTGTGCACTTGTGCTGGTGTGTGTCACTGACAGTATAATCTTTTATATCGCTCTCCCTCTCACAGGTAACCAAACCTCTCGGCTCGTCCGGGTCAGACAAAGTCTTCTCCTCGAAAACACACCTGCAGTATCGCATGTACAAGATGGTAAGACAGTCCTGTCCATTTTTGCATCCACATGCCACACACACACACACACACACACACACACACACACACACACACACACACACACACACACACACACACACACACACACACACACACACACACACACAGTTTTTCTCAAGCATGAACTAAAAGTCAAAGTACAAGTATGTTACCAGAAAATTACTTTGGTAGAAGTAGTTGAAGTCACATTTTATAATTTTACTTAAGTAAAAGTCTTAAAGTAAGACATTTATTGTACTTATCAAAAGTCATTTTCTGAGTATTAAGCCATGGTGGCTCATTTGTCTTTCAACTGCAAGGCTGTGGGTTCAATTCCTGGCTCTGCTAGTCTATGTGTCCTTGAGCAAGACACTTAACCCCATGTTGAAGCGTGTGAATGAGTGAAAACTATAGTTGCAAAGCAGCTCATCAAGACTAGAAAAACTTTTATTTATTTATATTATTTGGTTAATTTACATATGCGTTATATAAAATGAATACTTCAATATTTATCGACTTTTTGGTGTCATGTTTTTCTCTCCGTTATTTTGTCATATTCAAAAAAAATAAAATAAAAAGCTAAGTTATATTTTCACAAATTTTTGATTGATTTTAATTTTAAACAAACAGTAAAGCATACAGTATTACAGCTGCGATCAGAAATCATGTGACATACCTCTGGGCTGCTGCTCTTCTCTTTGTTGCCTCATGAACATAATTTGGTGAGGGGGCGTTGCATTTATCCACAGAGTGGACCGTCTTTTTGTTGAATTCTGTCTCCCGATTGGATAAATTGTTGTGGGATATTGGAAAGGTCTATAGTGGATTTATAGACACAGTATAGACACAGGGCACGGTTTGAAATGATTGAAAGGAGTCTGCAGTTTCACTGTGTGTGTCCTCTGTGTGTCTCTTTTGTCTCTTTCAGCCCATTTTCCTAAACGAAGTGTTGGTGAAGCTGCCGACTGATCCGTCAGGAGACGAACCTCTGTTCCACATCTCTCACATAGACAGAGTTTACACGCTCCGAGCCGAGAGCATCAACGAACGGTCAGACACGCACACGTACATACGTTTGACACATCCGACACCACATGAGACACTGGGATTTAAGGACAATTTTATTCCAGAAGTCGACTCAGATGACGATTGTGTTTACCTTTATATTTGTAGGAGTGATATTTTTGTTTGTGTGTGTGTTGATGCAGAACTGCGTGGGTTCAGAAAATTAAGGCTGCTTCAGAACTCTTCATCGAGACAGAGAAGAAGAAGAGGGAGAAGGCTTATCTAGGTACTCTTGTTTTTTACCATTAAATGTGTGTATCTATTTTTATCAATGTAATGCCATTAATATCAAAAGAAGAATTTCAACATGTTCATGTCAAATGATGATCAAGATATACTGGATTATTGGAAAAATATCCACATTATTATAGATTTGAAGTAGATCCTGCATCCCCTGTGTGTTCTGGGGAGAGAAATATTTTTTGTTGTTAATAACAAACAAAATCAAACTAGCATGACTTTATGTGTGTTTTTAAAGGTCCAGTGTGTAAATTTGGGTAAAAAATATATTTAATTTAAAGGGATAGTTCGGAATTTTGGACATAAGACCTATTTTCCAACTCAGTCGGTGTGATGGAGACGTCTGGAGACGTTTTCAAGAAATTTCATTCAGTTCTTCTAGTTGCCGAGTTCGCTGGTGCTATGGCTAGCGCAAGTCAATGGTATGTGCTAGCATGGCATTAGAAACACTCATACCGACTCCACAGTGCACCCGAGGCAAATCGATTGTAACGGCAGATGTTGATAGAATAATATTTGAAACAAAACTAACCTCACATCGCATGAATTTTTGAGGGACTACTTTCTCAGCACTATACTTCCGCAGCGGAATCAGTCCACCGCTGCCGAAAGTATGACGCGCTGCTGCTGCTGATGAGACATAAATCCTTCAAATTGCAAGGTTGGTTTTATTTCAAAAATTCTATCAACACAGATATGTACATCGATAGTCTGCCGTTACAATTAATTTGCCTCGGGTGCACTGTGGAGTCGGTATGAGTGTTTCTAATGCCATGCTAGCACATACCATTGACTTGCGCTAGCCATAGCACCAGCGAACTCGGCAACTAGAAGAACTGAATGAAATTTCTTGAAAACAAAATTCCGAACTATCACTTTAAAGTGTACAATCACGTGGTTGTATGAATTGTTGTTTTTCATTACTCCAGAATGAGCCTTTCATATTTATATCATGAGCTGGGTCAGCTGAATGGAGGCGGCCATTTTGGACCACCATGATTTAGCCTACAAACTAGTAAACATCTTTTTAGTTTTGAGGCTAACTGAAGGCTACATAGGTTCAACAATTAGTCTTGGAAGACAAACGAAGAGTGAGGTGATGGATATTATTCACATCATCATTCATATTTTAAGCGGATAGTTGCAAGTGGAAAAACAGTTAAAATGAATAATTGTATATTTGTATTTTATTAAATGTATTTTATCCAATAACAGTGTGTGTGTGTGTGTGTGTGTGTGTGTGTGTGTGTGTGTGTGTGTCGGTGTGTGTCGGTGTGTGTCGGTGTGTGTCAGTTCGTTCTCAGAGAGCTACAGGTATTGGCAGACTGATGGTCAACATTGTGGAGGGAATTGAGCTCAAACCCTGTCGCTCCCATGGTATGTACAGTCATACAAACTGCAACTACAAATGTTCTGCTATTTATATTTGTAAATAATTGTTTTAATTCCTGCTTGGAAAAAAATCATTGGAATAGTACATTTAGTCTAAATAGTCGCTTGTTTTCTTCTTACTTAATAACTTACAGTTTTACAATACTGAAATAGAATATACATTATTTTCACCTTAAATTGCTACTTCTGAGTACCTCAAAAATATACTACAAGTACAACTACATGCAAGACAAAAGTCAGTAGTAGGAGTATTTTTGTAGAAACAATGTTAATGTTTGTCTTGTGTTTCCAGGTAAAAGTAACCCTTACTGTGAGGTAACCATGGGTTCCCAGTGCCATATCACAAAAACATTACAGGTATGATTTTACACATTATTAAATACATAATAATTACATTATTGATTAGAGATTGAGAGACATTTGCAAGGCTTTAAAATGTTTACAGTTTATCAACATAGAGAGAATAGTATAAAAACTCAAAGGCCCTTTTCCTTACTAAGCTAAATGATGCCTTTTATTGTTAAAAGTTAAAGGTCACATAGAGTGGTCCTGTTGCACATATATGTTAGTTATGGAGGTCTACTTACATATATAAACTTGTTTTTATGGTCAAAACCTCCTAGTTGCTGTAAACTAGCCGCTAGAAATCCTCTTTTCTGACAGTGATTTTCAGCCGCGATGTTTCAGAGTGAACTTTCACCCCCAGAAGACAGAGTCTTGTGATTGGCCAGTACTATCCAGCACATCCGTTCTCAGAAGCGCAGCGTCCCCCTCTGGAACGGCGGATGCACTGCTCCTCATTATCAAAACACTGTTTTAACAGTGTTTAAAAATAGCTTCGTCACGACTCCCCGCCGCAGTCCCTTTTATGACTTTAAACCGGAGTCAGACCCAGAGTCAGAAGACACTGTCGCTCGTGAAACACCTCCACAACGGACATTATTCTTCTTCTGCGGTTCAATGTACGCAACCGGATGTGCCCGGACTAGTGCCCGGAGCAGGACGATCGGTTGTTCAGGAGAACCACTGCTTACGTAACTATTACGGGATTTTCAGTGATCTCGTTGAGCCCCGAGATTACAATAAAACACAACGTTCTCAGCAATGGCTGAACTGTTTGTTTCGAACCGTCAGGCTTTGATACACACCAAAAAAAACAGCGATAATAGGAACTTCCGGTCTATTTCCGCTTTAAAAGAAGAGTTTTTGTCAACAAAATACTTATTTATTATTTATGAAAACTATATTATGAAGAATATCTGCATTTGTCTTTTAAGCTGGCAGAGAATTGTAATTGACATTATTATGTGCGTCAGGTCTTTTCAGTTGGTTGTTGTCTCTCGCTCTTTTCTCTACAGGACACGTTGAATCCCAAGTGGAACTCCAACTGTCAGTTTTTTATAAAGGACTTGGAACAGGATGTCCTCTGCGTCACTGTGTTCGAACGAGATCAGTTCTCGCCCGACGGTCAGTAATAACACCCCCGTTCAGATTATCTGAGCTCCATGAAAGGGTTAATGTTTGTGTCTCACATTTTCATCGCACGCTTTGTGTCTTCATCCCACAGACTTCCTGGGCAGGACGGAGATTCGGTTGGCTGAAATAAAGAAGGATCAGGGCTCGAAAGGACCAATCACCAAGCGGTTGCTGCTTCACGAGGTTCCCACGGGAGAGATTGTTGTCAGGCTGGACCTCCAGCTCTTTGAAGAACCATAAACTCAGATCAGGACCGATTGAACTGGACTGGACTGAAGAGGGAGTAAGACTTGGTGAGACTGGACTGGTCTGCGTTTTCAGTGATTCAGTGGCAAAGGCTTTCAACGTTTGCAACAAAAAAAAAAGAAACTAAGATAAATCAGAAAAAAATCTGAAAGAGTCGGAAATCAAATGCAATAAAACAGGTGTCAATAGAGCTCTAGTAGCCATGCACACAACTAAGGTAGGATACTACGCTGTTCACCTCTATAGATGTATATATGAGACAACACATTAATCATTGCTGTTTTCATCATGAAAGTGAAGATGCTGGATATATGTTGTGCCAAAAACGGTCAGAGACAGGCTAACAGGAGAGCATTTTTACCAGATCCCCACAGATCACAGGAGGTGAATAACTGCTGTGAAACGTTCTCACAGCGAGCAGAAGACGAAGCGCGACAGAATTTATGGTTAACGCTCAGTAAATAATGGACTCAGTCTATGTGACATACAAGTCTGCACAGCAACTATTTACATTACACTGCCCGTTGCTAATGCTAAACTTCATGCAAATATGACAGGTACCCTTCCAGTAACAACAGTGTTGTCTTAAGCCAGTAGACTCCTGAGGTTGAATGTTGAATGCACAACTTTCAGTGACTCAGGCAGTTGAATATGTCAGGATACTGCAGGTCTGGAACAACGACCTCTCCAGCTGTTTCCAACCTCATAAAATTGGGGGCACGCCAGGGGTCATTATATGGATCGATATATTCAATCTATCGAGTTTTCGGGGTCAATCTCTGTGGATTTTGAAGAGCACAGTGAACTCTGACAGGTTGAATCCAGCACCGGCCCGTTCAGAGGCTGCCAACATGGCTGTTCATAGGGACAGAGTCACGTGACTCTCTATAGCAGCAGAGAGTTTCGGAGATAAAGGCAGGTCGCGAAAAGACGCACTCCCAATATGTGACAACTTTAATATGAAACTCATCATTCAACTGATGATACTGCCTGCTGCAGTTTTAACTCATAGTTCTTTTCATAAAACAAAAAGAAAAACAAACCAATACGCATTCAAATTTGATTCAGGATGATCATTTTGTCTCGTCAGAATTTCTGGCAACAAATTTCTTCCCAGTACTAAATCTTCATGTCTTAAAAGTTATCGATGTTTAACTGTTACACCAGTTACTGTGATGGTAGTGAGGATCCAAGAGTCTTGTTTCTGTTCCAGTCTAGTCCACCTCTGTCCTGCTTCAGTCTGGTCCGGCACAGTGTTAAATCCAGTCCAGTCCTCCATTGGAGGGAGATCAGGCGGGTCTTTTTCCTCTCCTATTGCTTCATCAGACAGTCTCATAGACACTCCAGTGACAATCCCAGCCCTCCTCGTCTCAACAAAACCCCAAACCCCTCTGTGTGTGTGCGTGTGTGTGCGTGCGTGTGCGTGCGTGTGCGTGTGTGCAAGCCTGAGAGGCCGCTTGTTCCAATGACTATACCGAGTGTCAAGATGGACAGGCTAATTTTGGTGTACTTTTGTTTCGTTTTTTACGCCAAGTCTTAAAGTCAAACTCTTCAGGCTGTCAGTGTTGAGGTACTGCATGTAAAGGGACCTTGACATTAGGAATTTATGTACAGGTTTTAATGGGAATAAGCTGCAGCTATAGAAAGACTTTACCACAGTATATGACAAGTGTCCGGTGTACATAAATGACAGACATGCCTAAATGTCCCTTTGATAATAATATTGCTGATGATAATATGGCCGAAACAGGGAACAGCTAATTTAAAGTGAGGTACTGTAAAAGGAGAATGTCTTTTTTTTTTTTTTTTTTATGTTGACTGCACACAGAGGGTTGTAGTTATAGGTGATGTTCATCACACAGTTTACCTCTGTTGTTACGCTGCTGCTGTGTGGAGCTGCCACAGTGGCCATCACTATGCAGGAAATCTTAAAATCTTAAAACGATCATGGTTCCTAGAGCTGGATTGGTCTTGGGGCCCTGGAACATGCCGAGTACAACAGAAATACATTTTATAGACTAGATATTTTTGACCATTTCCACACACTGACCATGAGAGAGCTTGGTGTTGGAATAATTGTACTGTGCATCGGCACTCCTAGCACTTTTAAAAGTTGCATACTCTAGAGCAGAGGAGGACACGACTCAACTAACATATGTCACACAGCGGCCATTTTGAATAGTCAAAAGTGGGACGTTTCAACGCGGAGAACCAGTTCAAAGAAGATTGGTGCTGTTGTGTGCAAATGTATTTCAGCAGAAGGTAACGATGAGGTGTTGAGAACTATTTTCATTGGCAGATTGATCCACATTTGGTGTTTTAGTCCGTGCGTGTGTGTGTTTTCAAGGAGCCATTCAAAGTTCATGTCTCCAAGTGCAGCAGTGTAGCCCAACACACGGAGAAATGATCATGAATGATGAATGATTTTGTATTGGGTAGATGATTGGTTTGGGTCTTTTCATGAGATCATCAAATGGAATGTAGGAAAAGTGGATTCCGATTGTGTTATGGCAGTCACAAGCACTTAGTGTCCTCTAGATACAGACTGATTTCAATTTGGATGTGCATATTTTGAAGGACTTTTCCACAGGGGGTTAGCTTTGTTGTTGAGCACTCTTGGAAATGTCCTTTAGTAAAACCATCGGGATAAAAACTCTTTTAGTGAGTTGATATGTTATAGGCCTCTGCTGTATCTGGATTGTAGTTTTCAAATTAGCAATAGCCTCCTATAGTGTGCTAACCCCATCTTTATATCAGTTAAAATGTGAAAAAAGTAACGTTTTTGAGACAAATTCATTTCAGCTTAGAAGGTGGTTATTAGCATTACTTTTTAAAAATATATATTGATAACAATAATAAGATTGAAGCGTTCTGGTGCCTTCACGTCAGGTTGTGTTAGCTTGTTCACGAGATGGTGCCAAATGAACGTCAACCATTATTTCCTCTTTATAAAAAGAAACATTTGACAATTTCAAAAGGACAACAAGGTATCACCTTTTGTTTTAAGTACTTATTCATATCATTTTCTTGACCTTCTTTGTTAAAAACACAAAATCAGGAGCGATGTTAAAAACAGCATTAATCTTCCACATGGACTTCCCCAACCTGAGTGTTCAAAATGGCCGCCAAATTAAAATCCAGTTGGTTCTCTCGGCAGACTTGTATATATGTTAGTTATTTAGTTAGTAAGCTACTTGGCCTGTTAGTAAAATTAGCTAGACATTTTAATTTAATTTAATTCCACGTTTACAGTCATATACTGAATTACCACAGAGATAACCGATAGTTACCTTAGTGACCAGCCACTGTCCAATCAGAAGTCAGCGAGGCTCAGCCAGGTGCAGAATCTTGACTGTGGAGGAAGGTGTGCATGAATGTGTGTTTCCCCAGACTGAAGCTGATGATGATGGCGGTGATGGTTGTCACCGTTATTATCATCATCCCGTCGACCCTGTACTGTCCTGTACTGTCGTCGCCTCTCCTTCTGTTTACCTTCCAGGTTGTGTATAATACTACTGCTATCTGAGAGTTAATATATGAACGCTACAGGGGGGCGAGAGAGAGCCTGCTGTTAATTATCACTGTAGAAGATGATGTACGTTGTTGTCTTTCAATGTTCAGAATAAACTTCAGTTGGACCAAGACTGCAGATGCCTGCTTTGTTGCTTTCTATGAGGAAATTACTCTTTCAAATGTCCTTAAATTAAAGGATTAAGCCTTTATGTCACATCCTAAAATATCTTTATTTTGTACCTATTAAAACACCCTTTGATGTTATTTGTTGAAACATTGTCTGGGGGGGGGGGGGGTAGCTGTCACAAAGGTCACAAATACAACACATCCAATGCTCTTGTCTTCCCTATACAAATTTATAAGGACATGAAGAGGATTATTAAATGATAAAAATCCAACAAATGCACACTTTTGAATGAACACAATATATTTAATATTTTTTGTTTTATTTTAATCAATTCATGTAAAGCACATGTGACAAACTCAAGGCCCGGGGGCCAGATGTGGCCCGCCATGATTATTAATTGGTCTTAAAAGTCTGTGTTAAAAATAGTTCTATGCTGCTCTAAGGCGTGCGTTGACCATAAACTACATTTCCCACCACTAGATCGCAGTGTATCATTGTATATGCATCATGCAATGAGTGAAATTGAGATTGAGACTGTGATCGCAGCAGAATGTGTTCACAAAAGCCACAACCAAAAACAATGCAGCAGTGAAAGCTAGCTTTATTGTGGCTGAAGAAATCACCCGTGCTTCAAAGTCTTTTTTTCCGAGGGTGTGTTTTTGAAGCAGTGCATGCTGAAGGTGTGTGCGCAGGTCAGATACAGACTCTTAAAACTGTTAGTTTGTCAAGAAACACCATCGCGGACCAGGTTACATCTACTGTATAGTATAATGCATAATAATTGCATAATTGTAACTTGAGTAAGTAATAAATACAGAAAGTTATTTAGAAATATGTTACGGAGTCGTTACCTTTATGGTATACGACCTATACGACCTTTACGACTTTATTATATACTTGTATTATTATATTTGGTTACATGTATGACAGTTATCTGGCCATTTGAGGGTAACCATTATGGTGATGTGGCCCTTTAGTGAAAATGAGTTTGACACATGTACAAGTTGTACGAGTTGGACATGTAGGTGTCGGAAACATGTCAAAAATAATCTGCTTCTGGAAATAAATTGTAACTTTTTGATAGTATGATCATAACCTTCAAAGTCATTTCAGATAAAAAATAGTTAGAAAAACATCTATCTATCTAAGGACAAGGCAGAGGCTCCCCATTTTTCCTCAGCCAATGACTCCTGCCGGGACCCTTTCATGCATTTCCCTTGGAATAAATTTGGCTATAGGTTGTTTAGTATGTAAAGTATTCTATGAACCTTGTCAGATTACAACATTGAAATGAATTTAAATGGTCTGTATTTACACAACGTAGCACATTTGGCCACTTTTGAAGCTTTTCACTCACATTCATACAGCTCATTTTTTTATTACACATCGTTCATACCCATTCAAGCACACACACAACACACAACCTTCAAGTTGAAAGACAACACGACCACTGAGCTATTGTCACCCCTAAGTGTACTATTCCTTATACTGAAGTATTTTGTAAAAGTAAAACAACATTTACCCCCACCCCTGACATACATACACTTACTTTTTAAAAAGATCTCATCTGGTGAGTATTATCCATGCATTTAAGGTTATTTAGGACTGCCTGCATTTGTTTACTCAGACTTGTTTGTGTCTTCAGCTGTAAAATCTAAATGAACAATTTATTTCTCATTAGGCAGCAGTCTGGAATAAAAACATTCAGTATATTCAACGTCCTATAAAACCCAAACTATTTAGACTAGAAATGACCATGTGCATCCAATAATGTGTGTGTGTGTGTTTTTTCTCTTCCATAGAGGGACAAACAACAAGTCCCCATAAAGTGAATGACTACATATTAAGGTGAGGACATGCTGTATGGTTATGACCAGGTTAGGGTTGAGCCAGTAGTACTTATGGTTAGGGCTTTTTTCAAATCAAACCCAGGTCACTGCAAATAGGCCCTTTGCCCGATGGGGAGCCAGCCCTACCGCTCTAATCATATATTATAATATATGAGGACTTCCTCCTATTACCTCATATTACATTAAAACAGTATTGTATACTGTAAGTACACAAAGAAAAGTAAATTTGTCATTATATGCACATTCATTTGTATCTCTTAAATATTGGAGTTTATTTTCTGTTTATTCTGCAGATTATTCTCATGTCCACAAATGCATCAACATTCTGCAGCATCAGATCGTTATACTAATGTTTTTGGTTGATGCTCTCTGTCCTAAGCCCCTCCCACTAAATCAGCATTGACGAATGCACACACTTCATACGGGATAGATAACTTCTAAAACATACTGCCCAAATTAGAGTAGAGAATGTGTGTTTTTTTTTAGTGCTCCATCGTATTGCAAGTCAGTGGTCAGGACATGTTTGTATGTTGTAGGGGAAAAAATAATCAGGTTTAAGGTTGAATAATGGAGTTAAAATTGTGTAATGAAATGTGGAGGACACATCAGCTGAATGACAAATGGTTCCTCCCCTGTCCTCTCTGAGGTCAAGTGAA
Organism: Microchirus variegatus; assembly: GCF_963457635.1. Classification (NCBI taxonomy): domain Eukaryota; kingdom Metazoa; phylum Chordata; class Actinopteri; order Pleuronectiformes; family Soleidae; genus Microchirus; species Microchirus variegatus. Next base: position 4,340,919 of record NC_139812.1, on the reverse strand, counting down.
GGACCAGTTTAAGCCAAGCCAGATTTTCAGCAACACCTGTCAGAGGAGACAGCCAAGCTCCAGAGACTTTATGGAGGAGGCGACCTGAGCAGCTTTCATCAGTTCACCTTCACCAGTGAGAGAGCGAGGGTGGGGGAAGAGAGTGTAGAGTGATTCCGTCCCACTCAGTGTTTCATACAGCTGTATCAGTGGCAGGCCCTGGAAGCAAATATCCCCTTTATATTTGCTTCATGGACATGTCAGACAACTCCTGGATAATGTGTTTAATTCTTTTCAAGGCTCAGTACCTCAGGACATTCTGAACTTGCTGTGAGGCAACTTTGAAAACAGTGTCGTGTACAAAGTAAAGTGAAAAGTAAACATAATATGAATGTGGCATAAACTGGTGAGTATCATTTTGATTTATAGCAGGGAATCAACTTGCTCACCACAGGAACTTGATGTTGTTGTTGGGAAATGGGTTTGTCTGTCATCATCTCACACCATCCCAGTGTTTCAAGGCCTCAGTGAACACCAGGTGGAGCTGTCACATCTCGATCTCTCTATTTGAATCAATTTGTCTTTGTCCACCTCTGTGCTATGCCTTCCTGCTCCCGCTCAGTGACACCTGCATTTGTATTCTGCATCTGTCTGTATCTCTTCATGGCCGCCGGATGAGTCGTGTGGTGACAGTGGCGGTCCTTGCCAACCCCCTCAGTCACGACTCTGTATTAAATACGTGGGTCACACACCCACAGATTGCACACATTGACAAAAAAACTGAATGCAGCACCAGACTTTTTTTCGTGTTTTTTTTTAAAAACAAAACAACAAAAAAAACTTATTTTACAACTATATTTTATTTCGGTAACGTAAAGCAACATCTGAACAAAATGGATGACTATATATGCAAACAAAAAATCGGCTATGTTTAAAATCAGAAAAGATTACGACAGAGTCATAAATTAAAGAGTTATTTTCGTCCAGCTGTGCTCAGAAGGATGCTCTTACCGTGTAGTTACGTCATCAAGTTTAGGTAGTCACGTATATTGCCTGTGCAGAATACCGGCGTGGGTGCTTGTATGTTTTTTAAAATGACCCCTCGGTTACATTGGCAACTTATAATACTGTTTTCTGGGTCTGTGTTTAGTTAAATGAATACAACAACGGCTGTAAATGGATTTCTCGTGAATGTGTGTGCGTGAGTGTGTATGTCTGTGTGTGTGTGTGTGTCGCCCCCATCATCACGCGCTCATCTCCAGCTACAACCGTCACAGTGGTCTCACACACACACACACACACGTTCACGCAAGTCTATGGTTCATACACACACACCGCTATCCTGCTGGTGACAGACACAGCTGGTTAGCTAGCTAGCTAATGCACGTCGCCTCTCATTGACCAGCCTTGCGTTCGAATGTGTTTCTTTTTTTCGTACTGTTATGTTTAGACGTGATTATCGCTGAAATTACGGACTGTCTGCATCTCTCCTCGGCTGACCGGGAGCCGCCATGGAATGCCGTGTTCTGTCCATACAGAGCCATGTAGTCCGGGGATATGTGGGCAATAAGAGCGCCTCTTTCCCATTACAGGTAAATACAACCTCACATGCACCCATTATCGGACACCTGACCGCGAGACACCCGGACACGACCCAGTCTGACACGCTCCGTTCACCATCACCCACGCAATCGGATCAACCGATTTAAATGCTGGGATTTCTAACGATAATTTCGTCGTATTAAGTTCATACCATCTTTGCTTACGCTTTCTGTGAAATTATTCAACGTATTCCTTCTGATATGTTAAGTGTTGTAGGCCAAATTATGATGGTGTTCGTAAAACGGGCTGTAAAAAGGACAAAAATAACCGTATTGTAACCTAAATGTCAGAGCAATAAATGCGAAGACAGGTGTCGTGAACAACCTCGTTCCCCCACATAGATAAATACTACATATGCTGTGTTTTTATTCTTGTTTTACATCTTAAGGGGGTTAATTACCTGAAGGATAAACACTGTAGTAAGTTACCTGTCATTGAGGTTGTGGAACATTTTCTTTATATTCCCCAATGCTCTTTAGTGCATGGTTTCAAATATTTCATGTTCTATATAAAACTAAGTGTCACATTAGTGTCTGGTTTGTACATTGGAGGTAGAACATTTGTGTGTGTGATAATGGAGCTAATCAAATGACCCCTATTTGGTGAAATGGATCACTAGGGCTGTTATGCTCAGGTCAATGCAATTCAGGGTTAAGGTTTGCCCCTGTTACCCTATCAGTGAGTATTTACACTGGCCAACAGTGTGCAAAAAAGTGAGATAATTATTATAGAGGTCAGAGAAGTGAGTCGCCACATCTCGACAGTGGTTCCATCAGGTTTCTATCATCTCACAGTGGCAAACACCTGGAATGGTCATAGTTTGTGTATGGGACTGTTCTAGATGTCAAATCCAGCCTAATCTTTGATAACCTGTGAGGATAGTCAGTCCAGCTATGTAATGCTTTAGGTATTCTAATAAACTTTAACATAATGGGAAAAAAATCACATATCTGCCCTCAGAGTTGAGCATGTTACCAGAATAGGGTTTAAATTCAATGCAAGATTTTGACACATGGACATTTTGTCGTGTGCTCATACACCACAACATCCACCAAGGATACACTGATATATCAGCTATACATTGTTGTAGGATGTTTTATTTTTCTTCCATTGTAATTTAATAAGTTATTGAATTAGAGGCTAAAAAGACCTTTCTTGATTAAAAGTAGTATTAATTGTGATTTCATGCATTTGTACAATTGAATTTATTTGAGGTTTTTATGGAAGAGTGTGATACAGTGTTAAGGGCTGAAAGACCTTAGGTCAAATATGTCATTCTTCACCACAAAACTCTGTAAATATACAATAACGTGCTTAGTATCTGATTATTATCTGTGAGTACAACTCTATAGCCGTGTTTCCTCAATGTATTTCCGAAGAAAGCTAATTAGTTGGCTAAGAAGAGTAATATGACCTCGGGTTAATGTTGGCCAGGCATGCCTGCGATGGAGATCTCTAAGAGCCACACAAAGGCAAGCCTTCCTCTTCTGAACTCCAAAACCTGTAGTGCGTAGCCTTTAAGTATAAACACATGTCTATTTCATTCAAACTATTGTCAAATAGGTTAACACAAAGCTGATTAAATCCCATCAGTGCCAAGTGACTCTGTGTGTTTTTCAGTATAATGGTGTTTGCAACTTGTATCACCGGGGCAACATTCCTGCACTGCACACAGGAAGTGGGAGTAGTTTTATGTCAAGACAGATGGACGCAAAAGCAACATTGTGCTAGTATAGCGAGACCGCTGTAAACAGGTTGGATATGACTCATAACACAAACAACACCTATGAAATAGGATATGAACTAATTTTTGCCGTGCGCCCGGCACACCACGGCGACCATAAACCTAGTTTTACTGTCATTAGCAGCCACAATCACTTTTTTTCAGTTGAACCCACTAGTGGTGGTTGCAATATTGCTCCTATTGGACCTTTCAAGTAATTTATTTTAAACATTGTTATCAGCCTGGATTTCCAGAATTGTTGCATCATTACTTCTCAAAAAAGTAAATCAGTCTTTGTGATTTAGCAAATTATTATGGTTATTGTTGGCATATCTGGCATGATCATCTGGTTGACGGAGGAACAAGAATGGTTGATCAGTGAGCCCTGTTCTGCATGCAACTCACTCTAGTGTGCACCAAGAGCGCCAGAGGACTGGTGTTCTGTTTTGTTCTTCCTGTACGAGGATGATGGTACACTAGTAATGTATTGTCTGACAGTCTGCTGGGTCATCGATGCAGAATTCTCTTTGATGGACCATCTGAGACTATTCGTACATATCTAGACCTACTGTATCTTAATAGCACTGTCAGAATGCTCCCATGGTCTCATCCATTCATCTCTAGAGGTCTATCTAGAGGACATTTTTAAAGCAGTGACAATAATCTTTGTCTGTCTGTAAGCCAAAGATACTGTGACGGTACCATTGTTGCATATGTCAGTTGTAACAAGTTTGATTGCCCAGTCTAAATATTTATCAGCAAGCTGATGTGGTCATTAAGGCTGGGCGATGTGGCTTATAAATATTATCTGAATATTTTTAGGTTATATACCGATATATTAAGCTGCACAAAGGTTGTTTCTTACTCAAGAAAAGTTTTCTTTTGTGATGTTTGCACTTCTGAAAGGAGAGTGACAACACCCTGTACATACACTCAAAACATCAACTGTTTATGATCTGTGTTACATGCTTAAAATACAGTTTCTACCTTCCATTGCTGATAATACCTTGTTTATGGTTTTGGCTTTTCAGTGTTTAGAAACAATGAAATAGCCTATAAATGTGGTAAATGTTTGCTATAACACAAATAATTAGGCTTACAATTAAATATGTGTTAAAGGTGAAGTAAGTAATTTATAGTGACATCTAGAGGAGAGGCTGAGATTTACAACAACAAGCTGCTCCTCTGCTCACCCCCTCCCTTACCTGAGCCCTGCGTTATCCTCAGCAGGTCAAATGTCGTCCTCGTCAGCAGATGAGGTTCTAGTATTTATTCAGATGTATAAGTGTGTCTTTTGTATATCATATTAGCACTGGTCTAAAACATGTAAGATAGCGAAATTATTATTTTTTTTTTTTTTTATACTGTGTTAGCTACTAATGGCTAATAGCGAGCTAGCGAGCTAGGTGCATGTTCACACAAACTGTCACCGCAATAACTGGTAATGATAGTTATTTCACGTAGCCATTTTGAGATGGGGTTAGCAGGGAACGTATTTACATTTGCAGAGCCAAGATACGTCCGGTGCCGCTGAGGGCGAACGATAATACAACACACACACTAACCTGTGTTTAGTGACTGCCATCGTGCAAAAAGTAACATTTAGTTAAGCAGAAAACAAGCGAGGTCGGCATCAGTGCGTAACCCTCTGTCCCTCATCAGCGCTCTCCACTTCGGGAGTGCAGCACCGATGTTCACTCGTGATTTCTGCCATCTTTTGTCGCGGTCACGTTTTCCAGCGTCGCTTTTCCTTTTCTGCGGTCAGGTACTGGTGTTCCTTTATCCGCTGTAAAATACGTGTGGTCCATTCTAAACGCGTAAAAAGATCCGCTCTCAGCCTCGTCTCAGCGCTCTCTCCAGCTGACCAGCACGTTTCCACTTTGTTTATACCTCAGACTTCCTGCTCTGTCAGTGTAGGTGGTACTTCCGGTACAAGTAAAGCGACGCTCGATTTGTTCTCTCGCGTTTGTCTATACAGGCTCCCGTAGAAACATGGCGTCGTGGCAATGCAGTAGCGGCCCGCGACCATGTTATTTTACATGACTCTTTGAAACACTACGAAAATGAAACAAAGAATATTATACAGCGACTAGACAATGCAGGAGCACATAATATGTATACAAAAGTGGATTTTGGGTCATATAAACCCATAAATACTACTCAGTGTCCCTTTAAGTGACATTTTTAAATATAATTGTTTCCATTTCAATTATTTTTAACCAATATTACTACATATAATATATGTAGTATATTATATGTAGTTCATGTATATATGTACTATTGCATTGAAATGTTAAATACACCAAATATTATTTGGTGTATTTAAAATCTAAGACAAAAGACACAAAAAAGTGGTATCAGGACATCCCTAATACTTATACCTTATACAACAAAAGTAGCAGCTATACGTGGGTTTATCACACTTTTTTTTAGCAGTTGAGTCCTTCTATATTGCTACTAGAGGAGGTTCACCTTTAGTTTTCTCCTGCTGTCGTGTTTGAATTAAACATAACAGAAAAAACTTAAGTCCCTTTTTCAAACTGATAGAGATGTAGACCATTTCAGGCAGACTCTGTAATCTTTTCCAGTATAGAGTTCTAGCATTTACTCGACTCTACAGTTTTTCTGCTTTTCCATTCCACTTGTTACCTGGTACTTTTTTAGTACGTGCTCTGACAAGGTTCCAAGAGAGCTGAGTGATATTAAAATGTGATGTAGACAGACTGAAGATAAAACAAGCAGAAGTAGAGGAATCATATCCTAGTTTCATGTAAAAACAGTGAATTGTTGAAAATCTGCGTCTATTGTAGAGTCATTTGACGTGGGAGTGAATACCAATTTTTATTTAGTCCTACTACAGACATACAAAAAGACATGTTGGTGGGTGTTTGTGGGTCGCTTTGATGTGTTGGCGAGTGTATGTTGTACATCAGCTCACTGGAAAGTGACCAAAGCAGGCATTGATTTGTATACTGTGTTAATGGTTAATGTCACAGCTAATTGTTTAACCGAGTGATCAGATCAGGACAGCCGGGAGTGTGATGAATGATGAACTTTACCTGTTCTGTTGTTTCTGTGTAATGAATACAGAGTATGAACCCCACCACCCCTGAAGAAAAAAGGGAGGGGGGACGCTGGGATGCGGGGACGCAGGCATCAGTCGATTAACCTGGATTGTTAAGCACTTGCAGCTTTTGAGTGACTCTCAACATGCGTCTTGTTCTTCAGTCTAATAATAGAAACAAATGACTTTTGGTGTTGAGTCATCACCTGTGTAAACAGAGTGTACTGAAGCTCTCTCTTTTAAGGTATAGTTTAAGTAGATTGCAGAGCTTTACAAGCTGAATAAGGGACTAAAAAGAGCAGGTGTATTGAAGACAAAGCATCGATTGGATATTATGTGAAAGGACACAGAGGTTATTGGCTTCTCTGTTGTCATTTCCCTTTATGGTCCCTAATGATGACAGTAGGATGATTGCTTTGGGGCTGTAATTGCCTAATAACGACGCTGTTGGTTGTTATAGTATAATATTTTTTCCATGAGCAGCAGTGTGGAGCCATGTATTGACAGTGAGGCTATATACATGTCCCATCATCCTGAAAGACACAGTCACTTGTTGTAAGAAGTGCATAGTCTATTTTTAGCCCGCAGCAGCCTCGATGTAGTTTGTGGTTATATCCTAATGGCTGCCAGGTTTTGATGCATTTCGCTCAGGGTTCAGCCATTAATGTTTTGATATTACGCATCGATTAAAGCCTGTTTATGGTAAAGGCTAATGTTAATATAATGATGGTTACCAATTCAGCACAATCAAGCTTTCTTGCACAAACCACTGAAGCTGCTTAATGCCCAAGATAACTCATAAATAAGTTCACAGACCGTATTCATTTATAAATGATGTGAGTATATAAGTGTATGCATTTTAGTAAGGTAAAGTTTGTAATAGATTATGGAAACTTCTGTTTTTAATAATAATAATAGTAATAATAATAATAATAATTATTATTATTATTATTATTATTATTATTGTACTTCGTCTGATGCAGTTTAGCAGTGTTTTAACTATGTATTAACACAGAATACACAAATAAGAGTTTTAAAACTTATTTATCTCCAGTTATTTTAATCAGAATTTGTTTTACTTTTTAATTAATGGACATCTTTATGATGCCTACATTATGGAGCAAAGGAGCCATGTTTTAAGATGTATCTGAAACTAATGATAAATGTTGCTTTCTGGACACCAAAGTACTCATTACATATAAAACATCAGATCCAGTCACAGAGAATACACATATGCCTGCTTATCTCAGTATTTTTCTGTTGAGTATTGCAGTTTGTGAATGAGCTGCACTGAGGCTTGTACATGAAAAAAAACTATATTTAACAGTCTTGTCAGGCTGTTAAATATAGATTTATTTAACAGAAAGCCCAGGGGTCAGTGAAGAAGGGCTCTCTCAGTTGTCAGAGTAATAACCATGATTCATTTGGTGTTAACGGAAGATAAGGGATAAAATGATGATCAGTGTTATCGTCAGTGCGTGTGCAGGGTTTCCCTCTCTGTGCTGTCAGGACGGAGAATCTCATTCCTGTCAGGAGCCAGTGGGATGAAGAAGCAGGGCTGTGATTGGCTGCTACCGGGTTCCTCCTAGTGACATCACCTCAGATGGAGATAGGCTGCCTTATAGCCAGACTGCATAGACTCAGCTTTCAAATCGAGATTAAACTGAATTTTAAGTAACAGTGCTGCCTTCAGGTGCCATGCAATGTTTTATAGATTTTTTTTATTGACTAGTTACAGATTCCTCTGAGTTTTCTGTGGGTACTCCTCACAGGGTCCAAAGACATACAGGTTAGGTTTAGGTTAATTGACTACTTGGTGTGGATGTGTGTGAATGTTTTTTTTGTCTCTGTGTGTTGGACCTGTGATGTTGTCTGCCTCTGTCCCACGGGATTGGCTCTACCTTCCCCTTGACTTTCTAAGATGGATGGATGGATGGAACAGCCAGTGTGGAAAAAGTTCTGTTATGGTCTTCCATGATCCCCCACTGCCTCCGTCATTTGGACAGTTACGTTTGGTTTGTCCAGCACCAGTATGCTCAAAACAAAGCATTAGCTGTTTGCTATGTGGAATG
>NC_139812.1:4284279-4332279 GCF_963457635.1 Microchirus variegatus | reverse complement strand
TTGTTTAGTTCGTTAATAATAGCATGATAACAAACATTTACAAACATTTCACATTTTACAGCTTTACATTTTTTTCTTTACATCTACTCCCAAGATCAGCTCATGTTGTGACACATTAAATTCTAATTAAAGCAAATCATTAATGTGTATGCATCTGCTTATATTTTTTGCTCATTTTTCTCATAGAGAATGTGGCATTATATGGGAGCTAAGTATATATTTTCCCCTTGGATGAAAGGAGAAAATCGCAAAGAGTAAGAATATGGGGATTTTCAATTTTATGAGTAAAGTCAAAACGGAAAAGAACAGCAGATACAAAAAAAAAGAGACAAATCTATAAAGTGCTCTTCTACCATACTGACTTAAGAAATGGGGTCATGTCCTGCTTTCTTACACCACACACAGAGGTTGGCATTGGTTTCCTGTATGCCTCTTGCTGGCATTTCACCTTTTAGAACATAATATGTTCAATTCCCCTGCCAATGAACCTCACATGTAGTATATTGTTATTATACTACATGTGAGGTTCATTAACAGGGGAATTGACAAATCTGTTCAAGGTCAAAGGGAAATTGTTGCTGCTACTGTCACCTCTGAACACAGCAGATTCTTGTTTCTCAAAGTTACAGTCAATTAAAGAAAACAAAGAACCCATTCACCCTGCCTCCTTCCTGCTTCAGTCCAATTAAATAAAGTAATTCAGATAACAGTTGATTGCGCATGTGGATGAGTCATCATGTGATGCGTCTTTTCTCTCTGGAGGACACCACAAAATACTTTTTGTAACGGGTGACATTTCAGTTATAGGTAAACTGAGTGGATGCTGTTTTTAGCTCCACTTACGCAGAGTCCTAGATACGTGTTTACAATGATGTCCATGATGAAGCACAAAAAAATCGATTTCACCAAATGTGTTTCTATTGGTATGCATCCTTGCCATGTCAGGACATTATAAAATATATAATTGCTCTTTGGTATAGATGTGAAACACCTGTTAATATTTATTTTTGACTCTTAGAGCTCAGATAATAACTAAAGCACAGACATATGCACAAAATGATCACATTGAGGAGCAATGTGATGAAAGTCAGAATTGTCAACTATCTAGAAACATGCTTCTGCTGAGTTTATACATGGACAGAAACCACATTAGTCAAATTGTATCATATGCTGGCAAGAGTTAGTGTTGATATTAAGATGTGCAAAAGGTCATGCGGACATATTTTTGTTCACAATAATGAATTCATTTTCTCTTTTTCTTCTTTCACATATATATGTGTGTTGTGTTGTAATTTGCATATTCATCATGGATCTGAGATCTAAAAACTTCTACAACAGAAAAAAAGCAACACTACAATAAAAAGAGCATAGCTTGGCATAGTATTTAACAGTACATTTCTTACAGTTTGTTAAATTTGTTAAAATATGTTCAAATGTTGAAAAAATACTAATAAATTTGCCAATATTTATATTTGAATAGCTTTATTATATATTAAAATGAATCATAATCAAAACCTTAACAAAACTGTACAAAATAGAGAATGATTTTGTGAAAAATATGTATGAAAAACTGTGCAAAATAAACATGAAATACAGTTTAAAAACTGTGCAGTGTTAATAATAATCACACTTTAATAACAACCTTGAAAAAGTAATTCAAATGTTTGAATTAAAACTAGAGTCATTAAAAAATGTTTTTACAATTCATAAGCGGCTCACATAACGAGCCAATTTACAGCTCAACTTTGTTTAGTTAAACCACATTTTGCTCCATACATTAGTGACGACAATAAGTTAGACAGAGAGAACTTGCTGTACATCATGCGCTCAAGATAAGAAGGTGAAAAAATGTCCCGAGGACAGCTGCTGTCACGTCCTCCATCCACCGTGGCTTCTTCACTTCATAACGAACACACAGCACGAACTTAAGGTGTGGCATGAAACGCTTATCTTGCTTTTCCACACCATGTTTATAGACCGTGGTTACCATGGTATTTAAAACTAATACGATGGTTTACCATGACACATTACAGCACAAATACAAAATGACCCACAGCTGCTCAAGAAACCAAGTGTCCAATGAATTTTAAATGTTTGAAAGTCTGTTTTTTAAGTGTCCCCACACACACAGTAGTTTGAATATTGATGTAAACCAACTTAAAGCAGACATTTGTCACTTAATTCATATTAATGGTAGTATCATGGAGACGAATATTGCTTAGAATCAAGGACTCTGGACATGAGGAACATTATCTGAATTCACTATTTTGTCAGATTTATGACAACTGCGCCCTCTCTGTCTCCTGTTTGCAGGTTTTAGGGTTTGAAGTGGACTCCATTAACTCTGTTCAATTCTCCAACCACACAGGTAAGCTTGGTTTTAAAAGCATATTTTTGTGTGTTTTATTTAGAACGTGTGTGGGTGTGTATGAGTCATGATGTTGTGTTGGTGAGCACTAGAGAGATGGTTGTCATTGCAGCAGTGCTCGTGTTGAGGATGATGAGTTGGCAGATGAGTGAGTCAGGTATTTGTGAAGCCACTAACTTCACTGCCAGTGGCATCACAGACGCTTTCAAACACTGTCGCTGTCGGCCTTCAAATCCATTCACAGTTTACATGAGCTTTGTCTCGCTGTGTGTCAGATGCTGCAGTGAGGACAGGTCAGACTGGAAGTTATCCTCTGATAAAATAGTCAGTTAAGCAAGATAATCCTTTTTAAAATGCTATACATTTGCTATAGATTTAAATATGATCATAGGAATTAAGAAGCCAATGTTAAGTTGTTTATTCATTTAATTGAGTTATCATTTAAGTGCAAATGTACACAAACCATAAAATTATCAAAAAATGTCCAGTCCAGTCCCATGAATAACTGGTGGTCTTCATTCATCATCTACGCTTTATCCTCCACCATCACAAGGCCACATAGAGACAAACAACCATTCACTCACACTCTCACATCTACGGTCAATTTAGAGCAGGGGTCTCAAACTCAATTTGCCTGGGGGCCGCATGAGTTAGAGTCCGGGTGAGGCTGGGCCGCAAGTAAAAAAGTTGTTGATGTTCCACCATGTACTTACCAATCTTGTGAGAACAAGATTTTGCGTGCGTCATCACAACTGCGATTTGGTGGTTACCGTGGGAAACGGGAGGAAAATATAGGGCGTCTTTAGGGCGTCCTGCGCTTGACGCCAGCGCTTGGCTCCTGTCTTCGTCACATTACAGCAATCCCACAAAGTCTTATCCTCGAACTTCCCACTAACGGGCCATTGACTGTTCAACACCACAGTTATATCCTGGTTGCAGCGATTGTTGACTGATATCTTCTCCCTGGCACCTGCGGGTGGAGAGACTGCAGCTCTACGGGTGTGGCGTGCCGTGTGTCTGAGACTACTGATTAAGAGTGACCAATTCACCTAATCCCCATATCGCATGTTTTTGGACTGTGGGAGGAAGCCGGAGAACCCGGAGGAAAACCCACACACACAAGGGGAGAACATGCAAACTCCTTGCAGAAAGGCCCTTTTCCCGAAGTTGTTCCAAGCGGGGCTCGAACCCAGGAACGTGGGCCCACGGGTGGTCTCATCTCATGTTATTCATTCAGACTGAGCTTGAGGAATGAATCAGCTGAGCGCTGTGAAAACAAACACATCGGCTCAGCTGTTGCTTGTTGCTTCTCAGTGAATAAAAGCTGATGTCCTCAGGTTCAGTCCATTAAAGTTTGCTACTTTAATGTGTTGTTTTGTTGACTTCCTTTTTTTTAAATGTTGTGGAACAGCTGATTTCCTTGCACGTCAGGATTTGCCAGTTCTCTGTGTAGAAACAGGTAGAAAATGACTAATTTAGGCTTCATTTTTTTGTCCCGCCTGCATAGTTTTTTTTTCATTGTGTTCAGCTTGAGTATTCACGTAATCATCATGTATTTCATATATAATTACCTCTACTCAGTCACATTCCGTTTAAAACCAGAAAAGGTCAAGCAAGCTGTTTACCATCTGAGTGAACATAATTGTAAGTGTTGGGTAAGTTGTGTGGGTGAGGGCCATCAGATGCAGAGACAAATGAAATGTTGTTCAAATGGAGCTGATTGGAAGTGTTGTTATATGGATTCAGACACTTGTGTTAGATAAGAATTTCCTTTGACCAACTGTGAATTTGTCTTTATCTACAGAAAAGTAGTTTTGCACGACAAGCCACAGTCTTGGTTCAACAGTTGAATTCAACATTTTTTCCCCTAATTTCATTCAAGAAGAAATACAAAGAGAAACTTTTCTTCTTTTTTTAAATTATTTATTACCTTTATATTGCTGTCTTTGCTGCTTTGACACCATAAATGTGCATTAATAGTGAATTATCATATATCATCTAATCGTATCTTAAATGTATTCAAGTGAATGATCTTCTTAACGTTTTTGAAACTAAACAAAACTGTAAAATGTTCTTAAAAAGTAGTAGTTAATAGTACAACTCAACCCATATTAGCCTAATAACAAAAGCAGCAAACCAGTCTCCGATTGCATTCATAAAATATGAACAGTGCCTTGCAAAAAGTTAAATAGATATTGCCATGTAATGCTGTAATATACTGATTATTGCAGCTTTGCTGTCTTGCGATATTGTTATTGCGGGCCATGGATTGCTTATCACATCATGGTTGTACAGCTGGGTATTGAGTCAAATATTTCAATATAGTATTGATATCAGTATCTGGACTTTGCTGCCAAATCCTGAACCATACAAAATGTTATGAAATCCCTTATAGCAAATAATAACATTAGACATTTCAGCAACATAATTAAGTATTAGCTGGCAGCTTAGTTAGACTTACAGTCCAAAATGGAGCAAGTGTATGCTCTCATATTTATTCTGTGTGCATCAGTGACTCATTTAATTTGTCATGACTCATGTCACTTAAGATTTTCTCAACATATGCCTGACTGTAGCAATGAGTTCCTTTGCTACAGTTTTAATTATAGTTTGTGTTTTAATGGGCAAACATTTTACCAAGAAACCCATTCGATGTTTTTGGAGAGGCATTTTATTTTTCTGCGACGTCCAGACTGTTGTTTTATCTCTTAGTAAACGGTGAACACAGGGATGTTTACCTGACTCTGGCCTGATGATGTGTCGTGGTAAAAGTTTAGCGAGGTCCAACATTTTGTCAGATTCTCAGCCTCTACGTCACACGTCTGCTATAAACCATGTTACTTTGAATGACATTAACCAATAAATGCCTGAGACTGGTGCTGCTTTAATCAGATCTTGTTGGAGTTGGAAATTAAAATGTTAAATCCCATTGGGCAGACTGAGTAATTCAGTGTGACATATCAAAGAAGATGGTTGCATGTGTCAGGGAGAGGGTGGCTCGCAAGAGGGAGACAGAGAAAAAATGAATCATAATGGAGAGAAGGGCGGAAGGAGTGGAGAGAGCGAAAGAAAGAGATGGGACACAGCAGTAAACAGCAGCAGGCAATGTGAATTGCGACAGCAGCGAATGGTGACGTCAGAAGCAGCTCTTATCTGTAGTCCTGCTTCATTTTCTCCCTCACACATACACACACATACTACACATCTCTTTCTTAGCCCCTTTGGCTTTCTCCCTGCTTGTTGCTTAGCAACCAGAACCCCCCCACCACCACCATCACCATCACGTGACCCGGCTGTGACTCACCTGGAGCTGCGACATCATCGGCCTGCAGCAAACATGTCATATGCAGACAGACGTGCACAAATGCAAGCTGCTTTCACTGGCCTTTACGTCACTTCCATACATAGTCATGCACAGCTCTGCAGGCACTCACTTAGGGTATACATACACACACACACACCCCTTCACACATGACATAGGTATGTCAGCAGAAGCTCCTGTGTGATCTTTCTTTATGAGGATCAAAAATTAGTAGAGATTTAGGGTTAGGATCAGGCATTATTTTTGTGATGTTTAAGGTAAGAAGCTAGGGAATGCATTATGTCTGAGTGTCCTCAGTGAGAGTTCTGTGTAAGAATATGTGTGTGTGTGTTATCTTGTATTTGTGACCCATTTGGGACCTTTCCTGGCATAAACACTGACCTTGGTAGGACGAATATTCCTCATGGAGCCCAAAACCTGGTCCTAATGAGGCAGAAACTAATTTCAGAGGAACTGGCTTAAATTTAGGGCAAACATTGGAATAGTGGTTAGGTTAAGGAAAGTGAACTGGTTATGGTTCAAGTTATGGATACTGCCTTTTTTTTAGGCTGTCGATGTCCTAAGGAGAATAGCTGTGGAAACCTGTGTGTGTTCTTATTTTGTTGCCTCTTATTGTGAAACAAAGTAAAAGAGGTGAAACCGTTGTCAGTATTTGGACGATTGGCTGAATGCTGATTATGTGACTGCAGTCAGACAAGATGCTGTATTATATATGTAGGAATGAACTTTTTAAAATTTTACACTAATTTGTTTTTTATATACCAGTGACAAAGTATCAGTTCAGACCAGTAATCTTTAATTTAGTAGAAATGTATGGTGTGTGTAGTGATACAAATATCCATCCATCAACCGATTTACCCTCCACCAGAGGGTCGCAGGGGGTGCTGTGCCTATCTCAGCAGACATTGGGCGATAGGCGGGGTACACCCTGGACAGTTCGCCAGTCCATCGCAGGGCCACATATAGAGACAAACAACCATTCACTCACACACTCACACCTACGGTCAATTTAGAGTGACCAATTCACCTAATCCCCATATCGCATGTTTTGGACTGTGGGAGGAAGCCGGAGAACCCTGAGAAAACCCATGCACACCCTTGTTCCGAAGTTGTTCCAAACGGGGCTCGAACCCGGGAACCCGGGTCTTCTTGCTGCAAAGGCAAGAGTGCTAACCACTACACCAACCGTGGGCCCAGTGATACAAATATTGTAATAATAATAAGAATAACAGTGTGTGGGTGTGCGTGTGGGCGTTTAAATGTGCTACACAACTACAAAACGCTTTGCACAACATGTGAGTCAGCAGCTTGGCAAATACGATCATTTCTCCTCTCTGCAGGTTATTCCCATTGGAAAGGCCAGGTGTTGACAGCAGATGAGCTCCATGTTCTTTATGAGGGAATCAAACTGAACAATGTCCACCAATATGATTACGTTTTAACAGGTAAATCATATGTTTTTAGTAATACCAAATATATTCATTCATTTATAATCATAGTCATTTTGGTGAGATTACAATCTTTATTCATTTCAGGCCAAGTAATCTTTGCAATATAAATATGTATGGATATATTACACATGCTGATATAGTGATGACACATTTCCAATATATTATGCAGCTCTAAAGTCATTGCTTAATTAGTAAATTCCACATTATCATCACAAAGTTACTGCAGCTTCACCACCTTTTTGGGGAAACCCGATGGCATGATGAGTGATCATTTATGTCTGTCTGTGATGCTTTATGTCATATCAGAGTGATCACTGGTAGGCTGACACAATAACTCTGTTTATATATGTGTTTCATCTGTGTTTTGTATGCAGGGTATACCAGAGACACATCCTTCTTGGAGATGGTGGTGGACATAGTTCAGGAGTTAAAGCGAGCCAATCCCAACCTGGTCTACGGTCAGTACTCTTGTGAATATATGTTTTTTTAGTGGAGTCACAGTTTTAGAAGGTTTTAAATGCACTGTATTTATACACATGAGAAAGTAATTGCTGATTCTCATGGCCTGCAGCCAGCTTCAGGCACTTCTTCCTAAAGGTTAATTAATGCCGTTTGGGTAATGTGCTGTTTCTGTTGCATCAGTGGAGATGTAATATGGGTTGCACTCAGAGTGCACACTTTGTAAAGTGTAAACGCTTTTCTGAAAACTTTTTTAGCTTATTCAAGCTTTACTCAGACTTTTACTGCATTAAACAGTAAAGTAGTTCCCACAAATGTTTGGTTATTAAGACTACATGGTACTTTTGACCTGTCCTCCAGTTATTGAAGGTTTTTGGAACATCACCCTTAGTTTATTCAGTTTATAGACTGCAGATCACCAGGCTTTAGCTGCTTAATTATGAAAATAACTGCATTTTTATTGGATTTCATTTCCTCTTATATTTTGCATGAATGTTGGTAATCTAATAATCCCTTTTAAAAATAGCTTCCCCATCATGTGACTTACTGTCATAAAACCAATATGAAATTGTGTTGCTGTACTGTTGTAGTGGCAGTTGTTGATTATTAATAATCATAGAAAAACACAAAACACCATGTATGTCATGGTACCACCTCATAAAGAAGTTATTAGTTGCCAATTTACATATCTTCATACCACACATATTTAATATAATATTAATAATATTGTTGTTTTAAATGTAATAGTAAAAAAAATTGTAAAGTATATTTAAAAACCAGGGTTTACCAAAGTACAAAAAAATAAATATTAAAGTAGTAAAATAATAAAATGGTAAAACATCTCTTTACATATATTTAAGGCAATGGAGTAGAGGTGATGATTGGGTCTGTGTTTATTGTTTGACTTTGAGTTTGTATTTTATTTCAGTATGTGACCCCGTACTCGGCGATCATGGATCTATGGTGAGGTTATTGGCCGTTTATGCTCTTTGTACTGTTTGTGCAGGTGTGTTTCTTTGTTAATGTCTTTTGTAATTTGATAGATATGAATGTGTGGGGAAGGGTTTTAGTGTTGATATCTGTATGTGCATGTTCAATGTGTTTTAGTGTGTTTGTGTTGTGGGGGTGTGATACAAGGATTTTCTCAGACTTGTGTTTACAGGGATTTAGATCATATTCTGTCGGTTTGTGCTCACGATTTAAAGCCGTGAAAACAAAAATCAAAGCAAATCTGTATTTAACTGGGTGTGCAGTTCTTCCTCAGGCTCTATTTCTGGCTTGCATTATGTATCGTGACTCTAACCCATGCATTTTGATCCACAGTATGTTCCGCAGAATCTTTATCCAGTCTATAAGAACAAGGTGGTTCCTGTTGCTGACATTATTACTCCAAACCAGTTTGAAGCTGAGTGAGTACAAGTCATTGACTTAGTGATATGTTCAATTGTTCATAGTGTTTCAGTCTATGTGACATTCACCTACACTCCACTTAGTGGTGAGCAGAATTTTAGCAGAATCTGTCTTTATGCAATGCCAAATACCTCCATTTTGAGGTCCCAGAAACCTGGAAACTAATAAAAGAAAAGTGTACGTCAGTGAATCTCCTTCACTATTACCTTGTGCACTGCAAAATAATTATACAGTTATAACTTTATCGAACCTGTCTCTCATAAAGAAACAGTTTGTTCAAAGTTGAGAAGCTTTATAATACTTTTATATAAAGTAATGCTCAAAATGATGATACCTTGTGTTCTATGGCTACAAATGGCAATTCAGTACATGTATAGCATTATTTAGGAACTACTATTTTCAGTACATGTCTGATAATTTCTTCAAATTACATTTTAATAATCTCCATCGAGAAACAAGCACATTATAATGCTTGGACTTATAATCTATGCAAAACAGTAACATTGAACCTCAGTAACATAGAAATCTGTGTCTGCTTAATTCAAGCCCAGTTTGACTGTGGCGTTGCTCCACCTAGTGGTGCCTCACTCTGTCTTCAGTCTGTTCTGTAGATTTCCTTACACTATTAATAATTACATTTCTTGGGTGTTTCAGTGCCATTGACATTGGGTCCATTTTTTGGTGTTGTGTTTCAGATTACTGACGGGGAAAAACATTAGCACAGAGAAAGATGCTGTAGAGGTAATAAATTAAGTGTAATCCCATCCTTCATTTCATGTTTGCATAGCTTCTTTGTTTACAGGAGAAGAAATGTTGCTGCCTACATACATGCTGCTGCAGTATCTGACTTGCTAACTGTCTGTAGGTAATGGACCTTCTTCATGCTATGGGCCCAGACACAGTGGTCATCACCTCCTCTGATCTGCCCTCCAGACTGGGTGACCGCTTCCTGGTATCACTGGGCAGCCAGCGTCATGGTAGGTGATGTTTTAAACACGATGCTAACTGTATGTGTTTGTCTGTGAGGTAGGTATAAGCATTCAGGGTGTGACAAATACATGTGTTGTCATGTAGTTCTCACAAACATGTTATGCCTCTGTCCTGCTCTTCGTCCAGTTCGTCCAGACGGCAGCAGGACAACACAGAGAGTTCGAATAGAAGTTCCCAAAGTGGACGCCGTCTTTGTAGGAACTGGAGACTTGTTTGCTGCTATGATGCTTGCGTGGACACACCACTATCCTAATGACCTAAAGGTACAGATGCACAGCGACTCAAGCAGCTGGAAGACAAGGACACACATTTTAACACAGTCGAGCATAATAATTAATAAGATAATAATTGCTCTGTTTTACTGTCGTACTCTCAGACGGCCTGTGAGAAGACGTTTTCAGTGATGCACCATGTTATTCAGAGGACCATATCTTATGCTCATGGTAAGAAAATCCCAAAGCTTTGGCTTTGATTTGATTTTTTTCTGTTTTTATACCAGAGACAAACAAAATATTTAAATGTAATTTCAACCACCGTTGGAAAAAAACGACTCAAAAAATAAAAAAATGTAAATACCAAATCACATGTATAATGATTACATGTTTAGAGTGACATGCAGATGCAGTATTATGTGTGCATGTATTCTATCATATAAATCCGCACAGATTCAATATGTTTGTTATAAACTCTTTAATGACTGGAGCCCAGGTTTACTATCAGACATTTCCTCTGCCATTGCTTGAAAATGTCAGACCTGCTGTGTTTCAGCTGCTCTTTTGTCATGTTTTTAGCCCTACTTCGTGCAGGATTGGCTGCTCTCTCAGTTCTCAAGTTGATAACTAACAGTCTATGTTGGTAAATTGCAGAAAATGACTTTACATTTATCCTTATTTATGTATGCCTGTCCCCTGTCCCCTGTCCCCCTCTCTCCCCCTCAGAGTTAGCAGGTCCTGGTCGGAGGCCCAGTCCTCCACAGCTGGAGCTGAGGATGGTTCAGAGTAAAGCCGACATAGAAGACCCTGCTATAGTTGCCGAGGCTACAGTCATATCCTAACATTAGTGACCCATAAGACTCATACTAACCTTGTCCTCACCCATAAATCTCTCAACTCCTGTATCTCAGTAAAAATATCTCTCATTGCTGTGAACACGTGAACACTACATCATCCAGACTCTTCAAAAAAAAACAAAAAACATTAGTATTGTAACTACTTAAGCCCCTAAACTCCTCAGTGTCCTGATCCCTGAGACCAAACCCTTCACCTGCAACTCTTAGACCCTTGAACCCAAACCCTGTTTCAGAACCAGAGCCATGGATAGACAGAAGGTGTGTTCTGTGAGACTGTGGTGGCCACTTTTTGCCTCTTCTCTAACAGGGTATGTGAGTGGAATGCACGGCTTCTGTTTAATGGAAAACTGAGGGGCTGAAGTGTTGTTTCTCACTCCAACATTTATCTTATATGTAGTAAAACAATAAAAAACAATTAACACTAAGATATACGATGCTTAGCTATTGTTACAATACAGTGTTTGTTAAATTCAGATTTAGACAAAAGGAGCAAGTCTTTGTCCGTTAAGACCTATTCAGACTAGCTCAGGTGATTACTTTAGTGAGGAGTGGAAAGTCGGGAGTGAAGAATTAATACATTAACTGAGAAGAGGTGGTAAAAGTATTTTTTACCCTTATTGAATCACACTTGATGATATTTTATTACATGAATCAAAACACAAAGGGAAAACTTCCTGGATCACTTAACAATACTATACACATGTTATGTTTTTAAAGAATATTTTTAATGAGACACAACATATTTTTAATATTTATCCAAAATGGTAAATGGATTCTACAGCTACTGACTGTTTCAGTGAGATAAAATTGCTCCCAAACTCTACCTCTAAATTAGTAAAGCTCTAGTCCGTAATTCATTTCTAAAACACTTTTTTAGTGTAGCCTGCTATTTCAACTTTTTCCACACTGCTACTACACCAGATTCTTTTGTTTTTTTCTCCAGTTTTATTTATTGACAGCTATCCAGACATGTAGACAATTAAAAAAACACAAGTGTTTGAGAAATAAATTACAGACTTGAGCTTTGCCTTTAAACTTTGCCTACTTTATTGCTCTATTACTGCCACTCCGCCCAGCTCACATACTCTGTA
The DNA here is from genome assembly GCF_963457635.1 of Microchirus variegatus. Classification (NCBI taxonomy): domain Eukaryota; kingdom Metazoa; phylum Chordata; class Actinopteri; order Pleuronectiformes; family Soleidae; genus Microchirus; species Microchirus variegatus. The sequence continues at coordinate 4,320,119 of NC_139812.1, read as the reverse complement.
TTATTTTTGACTGTGTTGCACTCTAGCGATGGTCCTCCACACCAGTTGCCAAGTACCCGCATCGCGCTGGTTGTTCTGTCAACTTGTAAAGATCAATCACTGTTGATCTATGGCTCTGCCCCACCACTATTTCAACCCCCTCCCTGTCTTACAGCAGTGATGTAATGTGACCAAGTCTTAACCCCCAACCCCCTTGACAATAATAACAAAGGAAAAAAAAAACGCACAATGTATAGTTGATGTATAGATGTTGTACCATAACTGTATTGGACCATCTGTATGATATCTTCTATCTGATCTGTCTGTTGGACCATTGTGTTGATGCTACTGTACTATAGACCACACACACACTACAATATCACCCAAACCAGAGACATAATGGGCTGGTTCTGGCTCTGTTGGCAGCACCAGTGGCTCCAGGTGCTGTCACTTTTAGTAATCGGTAACTGTCTAATAATCATAGTTTATAGTTAGAACCTGTTTCATCTCAACATAAAGAAAAATATGGACACCTGGAGCTGTCAGAGCTGCCCCCAGCTGAACATTCTTAGACCAGTCGGAAATCAGCTGCCTCAGTGCCAGAACTGATCCACAACATCATAGCTGGATGGTTCCCAGCCCAGCTCTGGCCCAGAACCTTATATCTGAGAGTTGTGCCACTGAATTTACTGAAGGCCTCGAGACTCTCCTCGACACAGCAGGAGACTTCCCCTTAATATCCAAATGTCTGTAGTAGAAAACGATGTTTGGATTCACTTCACACTCCACTGTTGACAGAAATGATGACAGCCACTCGAGTTTCAAGAGTTTTCTACATTTAAAAATGAAATATGAGATTAGCAAAGTGTTATGTCATGTAACCTGTGTAAAATAACAATTTCCAGACCTGAAGGTAAATTTTATATATCACTTTTGTTGACTACTCTTGCATCTGAGAGTATTGATCCAACCAATGTTTAATCTTTTTTACATAATGAGTTCAAGATCAGTCCGTTTACGTTTCAGTAGCTGAACAACTACTGGCTGAGCATTAGGTTTCATATCCTACTATAAACTAGCAAACTTGTCTCCATGAAACGTTGCGTTGTCTTCCCCTGAGTCGATTTGACTCGGTACAATCGATCTGAAATGATCGTAGTTATCTTGTGGTTTAATAATAATAATAATAATAATTATAATTATTATTATTATTATTATTATTATTATTATTATTATTATTATTATTATTATTATTATTATTATTATTCAAAACAAAAATAGCTGTCACATTCTGTTTTTCACTGTGGAGTGTGGTGGGAAAAAGAGGTGATGAGAAAATGTCATGAGCCAGTTTCAGCTCAATGATGTTGCAAAAACTCAGCATGTGCCTTAGCCCACTGAGCTACCAGGGCACCACAGCAGATGAGATTTTAACATTTTTAGGTTACCTCAGAATCTTTTTTCTTTTTGAATCCCTCTTTTCTTCCTGGTTTGAATGCTCAACAATCTTTTAACAACAGTAAAAGGCAACAATGTGAGTGAACTTTGCTTGGCAACATCTCCACTTCTTGAAACCAAATAACTGGAGGCTTAAAAAACAAAACAACCCCCAAAAAAATCTAGATATTGTCAGTGTCCCTCCTGAGCTGGATGTAAGGTTCTGGGCAGACCAATGTATTTCTGTACTGCTGTTGTTTCTCTATGGACTGTTCTGTGATACTGCCTTAGGAACCTGACATTATACAACACCATAATACTGCTCACTGAGGAGAGAGGAGGAGAGGGGGAGGAAGGGAATGTGAGATTTGTGAGACTTTTTTTGGCTGTTCATTTGAAAGGGGCAAGGAATGAGACTGCACATGCTGATTTTGGGTTGTAAGGTATAACATTTTCTGTTATTGTTCTTTTTATATGAATTGACAAAATCGATTTTCTTCAGATATCTTTGTATTTTCCAATTCAAAACAGACATGGGTTCAATTTGCAAATATAGATTTAAACAGAGAAGCTGAAATCAGCAAGGTTCACTTGATACATGAATTAAAACAATGAATCAGAATTGTTTTTAATGCCCTCTGTTTGGGGGACGCAGTCTCAGTCTTATTAACTGTTACCTATAATGTTGGTTTTATTACTTTTGCAGTGATATTTTTTTTTATTTTCACTGGGGCACTGATTGTCATATCAGTAACCAATCAGCTTTCAGCTCTGCTAAAATCAACATGTGCACTATCACTGTCTACTCCTCTGACCAGTTGTACTGTTTGGTCAAAATGTCTATCTGTTGTGTGTTGTATGTGAGCGTGTGGGTGTATGTGTATATATATGTATACATACACGTATGTGTGTGTACTTTTTGTGTGTATATGTGTGGGTTAGGTTTATAAATGAAAAAAAATACTGAAAAACCTAACAAAGATGGAGGACGAGAGAGAAGGAGTGTTAATAGTATATAGAGGAAGTGATGTGTGTCAAAGAGGACAATCATTCTGTGATGGGACACATTGTTGCACATTTCCCGCCCTGACCAAAAAAAAGGAATAAAAACAGAGGACTGTTAATGCCCTGGACGTGTTGAGGCGGGGACATTCGTTGACCCCTCCTGTCTCCTTGTGCTCTTCCTCTCCTTCCACCCACCAAAATGCAGTATCTCTCCACTCCTTCCATTTGCCTCCTTGCAGTGTCAGTTGTGTCACTAGATTTAAGAACCTTAAATGTTGTGTGAGTAAATGAGTGTTATATTGTACCCCAGCTTCACCCCATATCTGCCTTTGTTCTATACATAAGTACATACTTGTCTCTGGATAGAAAGTGATGCCATCTGGGTTATGGCTAAGGAGGGAATCAGGTAATGGATGATTGAATCCAGAAGAAGACAGTAATGTAACACATTACAGAAGCCAACTGCCATTAAGCACCACCATTTACTAGAAAATGATGACACATTTGCTTGACCGTCACAATCAACAGCACTGATTTAAAGTTTTAGAGATTAAATAAATTCCTGTTGTGAAACAGTAGTACAGTATTTATGAGGACAGAGTAACACGGAGCTCTGTGTCTACCCGTCATTTATTCTCAGTGGTCTTGTAAATGGTTTGTTCCGCCATCTACTCAAAAAATGATGTCGCTGCTAAATGTTCAACTTTTCTTCATCAGCCACTTTTGTGCTGAGCACAGAACATTTTATTGACTGCTGTGTCAATAAAATTGTGAGTTTGTGGGCTCATAGTTGCCTGTAAACTGGTATTATTAGGTTATTCAACCTAGTAAGTTTAAAGAAAGAGCTGAAAGCTGCAGAGTTGGGATGTTTCACTAGTAATTAGCAGTTTTACCAACCCATTCCCAACCCTTTCGCTTCAGGAAACTATTATAGATAAAGAAAAGAGGTAAAAAAAAATCAAATAAAAATCATGGCTTTGTTTTGCTTTTCCAACCCTCAACCCCTCTGTGGATTGATTACAAAATGTTTGCCAAATGTGAAAAAAAAAAACAGATTCCCAACCATCTTGTCTCAGACTGTGTTCCTCTCCTCCTGATTGATGGTTCCATCTCCACCATCTTGTTTTTCCTGTTCTTGGTGGCCAAAACAACACAAAAAAAAACAAAGGAAATGTATTAATCATTGTTTGGTAACTGTTTTTAGTGCTATGTTTTTGGAGCGTTACAAGTATTTTCTAACATGTTACAATAAAAGATTGTAGTGTACAAATTCACGTTTATAAAATATATATAAATAGATATATATAGATATATATGAGAAATGTATGTTCTAATGCAATAAAGAGAAATTAAGAATTGTGAAAAATTGACAGATCTCATCATTTGTGTCTTGTTATACGTTGTATGTCAGCTCACTTTTTAAACGCTGATTTTCAGTCTGGAGTTTCTGTTGGTGCTTTAATTTGAAATGCACCTACAAACTCAGCTCCTGAATTGGGAAATGATTATGCATATGTATGTAAACATGAAGTGTTACTTGTTCTAACATACTGATTTTAGAAATGCCAATTCATAGGGTCATAGTTTAGCCAAATATAGTATTTGTAAGTCCTATTTTTGTGGCCTGTTCTTGCTAAGTATTCTCAAGTGTCTGTTAAGACCATTAGCATGTGGATATGTAGTGTTTTCTTGCTTGTTTTTGTTTTTAACACAGAACCTTGCGTGTTCTGTGAGTTATCTAGCTTTATAAAAAATGTGTTCTATTTCATTACCCCCACTTTTTGAAATTTTAAACCTATCATATTGCATTTTCTTTTTTGTTATTTTCCTGGACTACAAGGGATCAGGGGATGAAAGGGGAGGGGAAGAGAAGAAGGATGCAGTAATGCTATATTACAGATTTCAACTGACAGAAAAAAATAACTCAACTGTTGATTTCACATTAAAATGTTAATACAACTGTGACACAAATCTAGTGCTATATTCAGCAGCTGTGTTTATATTATTTTGCCTTATCTACTTCATGGTGGCAGTATAACTTTTATCAAACGTTTTTGTTCCCTCTACTAAAGTGGACCAGTTGGGCTTCCGTAAAGCAGCTGCTGTTTTGTTGACATTTTTTACCTCTATTCTTTGATTAGCTTGACAGTTCACCCCAAACTAAACAAACCGTCAGTATGTCTGGAATCAAACCACTGACATTTCACACAGTTTTAGACCTACATTAGCTGCATTAATATGAAGGTTATATTCTAAAACGTCATAGGAAACTGTAGTAGCTAGGTTATCTTCTCGAGAGACAGCGGTTAGCTAGTCAGCTAACAGGTTATACCAGCCGTTGTTAAAGTGACACGATGGAAGGAATTCTGTACAAATGGACGAATTATATGACGGGTGAGTTACCTCTTCGTTTGTTTAGCACATATTCCAGCTCACTGCCTCTACTGTCATAAATAAACGATAAGTGAAACATGAAATATTGTTTTCTTTTAAGTCAACTATCAGGTTTAACTATCAACGCCTCTGCTAATATCAGTATAAAACCCACGGGCCGTGACAAATGTATGTCAATATTTTATTAATACATTATTTTTCATTAAGTAAACGATATACTCATCATCATCAGCTTCTGCAGCTAACACTTGATATTTCAAAATAAAAGTAGTCTTCAGTGGTGGACTTCAAACCTCATTACAGATGTGTTTTTTCTCTTAGCAAATTGTACTATTTGAGCCCCAATTCTTATTAGACCTACACAAACATATGGTATAAATTGTTTCCTTAAAGCCACAATATGTGAAAACAAACAAATAACATAACAAGTATGAGACATGCAGATGCTAAACTGATTAACTTGCCATTGTCTTCTTATTACTTTGTCCTTAGGAACATAGGTAATTGGAAGGAAAAGTAATATTGAAATATTAAAGTAATTCAGAATTCCACAATTTTTTTGTTACAAAAAGATTATAGCAATGTGGGAGAATCAGTGGCAAATCCATGTTCATGTTTCCAAGACATAACAATTAATTTACTTACAACAATTAACACTTTTGTTCATTAATTGTAAGGTTGAAGTAGCTTTTTTTATTTACAGCTCTTTCTGTTTGTATTTTTCATCTTATTTTGAAAATGCACAGTTTAGTCATTGAGTTTGTTATGTGTCCTCAGGCTGGCAGCCACGGTGGTTTGTCTTAGAGAATGGAGTCATCTCTTATTACGACTGCGAGGATGATGTTGGTAAAGGAAGCAAAGGATCCATCAAGATGTCAGTGTGTGACATTAAAGGTTAGGCTGCTGCTCAAAATACCTGCTGCATGAGTTACCTCACATTTTCATAACATTGCTAAACAAGAGTAAACACATCCATCAAATGCTGTTATTATTTTATTTTACGTTTTAGTTCATCCAACAGATCCTACACGTCTGGAGTTGATAATCCCCGGTGAGCAGCATTTCTATGTCAAAGCAGTGAATGCTGCAGAGAGACAAAGGTGGCTGGTGGCTTTAGGTTCATCCAAAGCTGGAACACTGGACAGTCACAAGCACAAAGGTACATACAGACACAGTGACTTTCTTCCTGCTTTGTTTTTGTAATTTCTAAGGCTTTCTCAGTGATAAAAGCACTCTGAAACCATCGAAAAAGTTTAAAGTACATCCATGTTAGCTGCTCTGCAAAGCTTCCCTCGAACTGAAACCAAATGCATTGAATTTCATTCATATAAGTGGTTTATGTTAAACTAAGTGACAATATTAGCAAGAAGATAAATGAATGTGTAAAGTAATTTAACCTGTGAAGGGCAGTGCACTGTCAGTGACATTGATCCTGTCGGTCATCAGTCATTTACGAGAAAAGTATTAAATTTTTTATAGGGTCATGACACGCTCATAAAACAGCTTCATTTTGATATATTTAACACAGCACACAACAGGGATGTGAAACATCAACATTAAAGTTTTTTTTGACTTAATGTCCCAAAATTCAATTTCAAGGTCCAGATTGTCTAAAGACAAAGATGTCTGAGCTGCGTCTGTACTGTGACCTCCTCGTCCAGCAGGTCCAAACGATCCAATCACAGTACAGCACTGACCCAGAGGCCACGTCCCCCTCTGAGGTAACACAGCACGTCACACACACATTTCTTTTGATTGTCTGTCACAGTTTTACATTATATTGAGCATACACTGTGTTTTACAGCTGAATGATATCATCTACTGTATCACAGGGTTCCTACGCAGCATGGAAAAGTTAAATGCTACCATGGTTACTGTTAATTACTGCGATTCTCATTTATTTATTACTTTCCATCCCTGTCGCTGAGCCAGCCACCTATTGTCGGCCGTGACAGTGTCATGGGCAATGCAAGTTTTTCGAGGGCTGGCTTCATGAAAAATGAGTGAAGGGTTTTAAAACCATTTATTTACATAATAAGCATTAGACATTTGCTATTCAGATGTTTAATATTGACTGAAAAATCCTCTGAGAATTCTGGAATTTGAGATTTCAGGTTCTCTGCACTGCTGCGGAATTTACTGTGCTTTGGCAAGTGATCCCGGCATCACACGCTGCTTGTTGAGCTCAGTAACTGCAGAGTGATATGTGCTGTCACGTGAGAGTCTCCACACGAAAAGTTGGCAGATTTAGCGACAAAGTTGCCACGTTGTTAACACTGCAATGTCAGAGATTGGTGTGACAGCGATTGGCGAGTCGCGTGACAGAGACAGAGTCGAAGCTCATGACAGAAGACAGACAGGTAGCTCAGTGAATTATTTTATCCACTCCGATTATTTTAATTCGTCATACTTTTATCATAATAATATGAGAATTCAATTATGATGAGTTTCAAAACTTGGTGGGTTTATCTTACGTTTTAGAGTGCCATACACTTATTAGGAGCAATTTAAGATTACAAAAGAAAAGTGTAAAAATGCAAGAAAGATAATTTGGCCTTAATTGATAAGTTGATTGGCAGGAAACAAATTTAGTTTTAAAGCGGACCTAGACCGGAAGTTCCATTTAACGCTGTTTTTTAGTGTGTATCTGCGTCATTACCTTGTTCACAAAGCCCTGAAGGTTCTAAACAAACAGTTCAGCCATTGCTGAGAACGCTGTGTTTTATTGTAATCTCGGGCTCAGCGAGATCTCTCAAAAAACACGGTCCGGTTACATAATCAGCGGTTCTCTTGAACAGCAGATCCTCCTGCTCCGGGCACTAGTATGGGTACATCCGGTTGCGTACATTGAACCGCAGAAGAAGAAACACGTCCGTTGTGGAGGTGTTTCACGAGCGACAGTGTCTTCTGACTCTGGGTCTGACTCCGGGTCAAAGTCATAAAGGCACTGCGGCGGGGAGTCGTGAAGAAGCCATATTTAAACATTGTTAAAACAATGTTTTGATAATGAGTAGCAGTGCATCCACCGTTCCAGAGGGGGGAGCTGCGCTTCTGAGAGCGGGTGTGCTGATTATGTCACTTCCGGGTATTGGCCAATCACAAGACAGTTGGGAAGGCTCTATGCTGGCTGGCCAATCACAACACACTCTGTCTTGTGATGGTGAGGTTTATGTCTGAAATATCGCGGCTCAGGACAGCGTCAGAAAAGACAGATTTCTATCAGCTCGTTTACAGCAACTAGGAGGTTTTTGACCCTAAAAACAAGTTAATGTATGTAAGTAGACCTCCATAACTAACATATATGTTAACATAACAGTACCACTTTATGTGAGCTTTAATTTATCAAGTAAATGTAAATGAACATTATTCAGATTACTATGGCCTATATTATGAAATGTTGTTAAAACGTACAAATGTTAGGACTTCCCGTAGTTCTTTGTTTTATAATAAGATTTTTTTCCTTAACTTTTTTTGAGTAGACCTCACTCCTGTTGTGGCATACTGTAAAGGTTTTCCTAGGCCTGTCACAGATTTGGGATAGCTGTCAAAATATAGAGCTACTTTGCACATATTTTAAATTAAGTGTTTGACGGACTGCATCTTCATTGGAGAAAATAACAGTCAACAGATTAGTCAAAATGAGATACAGATAGTGTTTATTAAGAAGTTTGAAACCTGTATGGCAAAAAATAAAGGTGTGCTTCAGCAATGGACTGTGTGTGATAGTTATAACTACAGGTTATTGTTATGACTCTTTCTCCAGGCATCTCTCCTCAGTGCGACCTGTGCGACTTTTATCAGGACATTAGAAGAGTGTATGACCCTGGCTAACCACAGTTTGATGCCTGAACTCCGACCTCCTGAAAAGGTTTTTATACTTCCTCCTGCTCAGACATTTATGTTTCCACAGACTTGCTGTATAATTTCAATAATGAAACAAACCTTTATTTGTACCAGCGCATGCAGTGTACACAAAGGAAAGTCTTGCCACTCAGCAGCCCTCTTGGCAACACCTCCAGGAAGCTATTTTTAGACTAAGACAATGCTCCTATTGAAGAGAATGAGTAAAAAGCCATAATTCCATTTTTAATGTATAATACACAAATGTCTTTTTCATATTTATGACAACAAACATCTTCTTTGTCCAGTTAAAAGTACAATGAGATACAATTCTGCATAATTTAACGTTGCATGTTGTAGTTGAAAACCTCTTACCTCACCCTTTCTTTCCAAGTGTGTTGGAGAACATAATGTAGTCTTCATTCAGTTAGCATCAAAACTCAAAAGCTGTGTATTTTGTCCATCGTGTGCTATTTTTCAAACATGGCGGCCTCCAGAGCAACCTCCTGATATAAACACAAAAAGTGCATTATGGCGTAATTAAAAACATTTCATACAATCAGGTGATTGCTTATTTTATCTAATCTTATCCTGAGGGAATACTATTATGTCTCATGAGGAGACATAATAGCAGTAAAGCTGGTAAAGGAGGGTGAACAAGTCAGGACACAGGACTGCTGTCTATTCAGTCCACTGTCATTTTGACAAAGTCAACAACAGATTTCTGAGCTTGTACTGGAAAAAAGGTTCTACCTCAGCTTCCACTTCAGACTGAAGAACCAGGCCAGTGTTTATAATTGTAATAATTCTCACTGGATACTGGAGTTGTTTATCTTCTTCTCATTATTTCTACTGGGGGATTTGATTTGTGGAAAATAATTTCCACCGACCTTAGCCATGTCTGTTGTATTGTTTTCGTCAGTGTTATCATGATGGCGTGTATGCTTCACCAATTTACGGCCGTCTGCGGGATGAAATTAGTTCTGAGCAATCTATCTTAATAATACCAAACAGAAATCTAATTGAACAGATGTGCATTGCAAACTGATTAAAAGAAGTAAATGATATTTTCATAAATTTGCTGGACGTGTAAATCACACTGTATTCTGCACACTCGTTGGCACACTGCTTAGAGGAAACAAAACTTTATGAGTGGTGAAGCTGTAGGCGTCTCACCATGTGGACATCAATGACCATCTGCTCATAGATGAAGTTCACATTATCTTTTATTTCTCTTCCCTTTATTGCTTCAGTGTCATTAAAAACTCCCACATTGAGGAAGCTGCAGGAGTCTGTAAATGCTGTTTATTAACATGTCTCCTTTTCTTTGTGTGTTTTCTTCGCTTCTGTCCAGATGAAGAGGTCAGTCAGTCACCCTGGAACATACAGCTTCGACAGGTGAGAGACACTGATGAGCTTCTTCATCCACTGCATGTTGGAGCATAATAACTATATCACATATCTCTGAGGTGTTTGAATAAAAGTGATCAAAACACCATTAAAAAGAATGACACCAGCATCCTCTTACAAAAAGCTGACAAAGCTGAATTTCTCCAAATTAAAACCCAGATTAAAAAAATTACTTGTTTAAATAGAGCAAGGCAATCCTATTTAATTTGTGTAGCACATTTCATACCCTGAGGCAAAACTGTACCAACAGTCTTAAAATGTTGTAAAGTAATAGAAGTAGTGTGCACACGGCAGAAAGGGGCTCAAAATATACAAGGAAATTCCAAGATACAAGAAAAAGCACATCAAAATCACATTTATAATATTGTAATTTCCACTATTATGTTTTGTATTTATAACAGTGGAAATATGGATTTTACACTTTGACTTTGAATTTCAACTTTTTTCAAGATTAATAAGAAACTGGCCTCCAGGGGGCAACATTGCAACACTGTGAATAACAAAACTGCCACTTGAAAATGTTTTTTTTCCCCCTAACAAGAGGCTCAATGCAATGATTTGCTGTAATTGTAATGGTTATAATATAATAACCATATGTTTGTGTTTTAGTTACAAGTGTCACATCACCTGGAATTGTTTAAGAATAATACAATAGAGTTTAGGTTTAGTTTAGGCCTCACATTATCATTATCATCATCCTGACAGCACTTTTAGCAGCAGCACATAATTATTGTTGGTTACATGTTAAGGTTTCTAGTTAACCTGGTTACATCCACACAACATGAACAATTAAACAGTAAAGCAAAATGGATATGGACAACATTTTCATTGGATTTCACAACCAGGCAGTAAAAAGTGCTCAATTCTTGTGTGGGCTGACTTTCAAGGTCAGGTGAATGACAAACAGTATGTTCTATGTGTTTTACTCCTCCACCTCCAAAAGTCTCAGAATATTCTGACAGAGAAGCTCACCAGTTCTTCCCCTGACCATGGGAAATAAATACAAATGAAGGACTGATCATTTTTTTTGTTTTGCCTCAGTGTTTGGTTCTTGCGTTTTCACTTTTCTCAAGTATTTTTTTGAATCTAATTTTTTCGTGGTTGTTTTGATAAAGCTTCCAAGGGTACTCAATTGTCAGAATGAAGTAGTTAAAACAATTTTAAAGGATGTTTTACGAGGTGGGAAAGTTTACCATCACAGGTGTTTGTTCCTCTGCTCAGGTCAGGTGTGCTTAAGGAGTACGTAATGTCAACTCAGCGCAGGAACCGCACATGCTCCGACAGCTCTGTTTATGACACTGAACGTAAGGAACACTCACCTCTTTTGTTTCTACACACATATGCATAATGAGCTTAAGTGTTTACATACTCTCTGTGCACTATGCCTGTACTATGCATGTTTTCTGGAGTACTCCACCAACAGTTTTGCCCCTAAAATGTTTTATTCATCAGTGGTGCATCATCAAGCCAGTGTCCAAGATGATGCCACAACAGCACGGCTGGACTAATAATCATTGTTCATATTTTTTCTTTTGTATCTTAATCTGCCGCATTTAATGCTCACTTGTGCAAGTTATTAGTGATAATCATTAGTGACACATTGGTAATATTTTTAATATATATATATATATATATATATATATTTTTATTTATTTTTTTTTTTTTTTAAATATAAAAAAATACATAAAATCATAAAGTAAGTGTGAAATCATTAGCTTCCATGTCATGTGCCTCACTGACTCCAAATTATTACAGTATTAATACAGTACAACAAAGACAACACACAAAACAAGAAAAATAATGAGAAAAAAAAATCCTTATCTTACCCAGAGTGACCTCACCAAATTAGAAGTTGATATCAATAAAGCTCTAGGAGTAATGTGTTCTAATACCACATGAGAAATTGTCAAAATGGTACCATTTACATGGCTGTTTGTTCCAAAATGGCCACCTTCCTGTTACATTTAGGTGATAGGTCCAAGAGGCTTTTTTCTAGATCCTATCGTGATAAAACATTGTATGTCATTTTTCATGTGTGTAGGTGAAACCATTTGCTGGGGCAGTTGAGTTTTAAATGGGATTGAAAACTTTTTAAACGAAGACAACTCGCCTTTGTTTCAGGTGTGCAATCCACTCTTCACAGTGACTCGACCTCCATTCCTGAGGAGAGAGGAGCAGGTTCCAGTCCAAAGAACACACCCAATGACACAGACACCGACTTGTCCATCTGAAAAATCCTCACATCATCTGAACTCAAGACGAGAACAAAGATGTCATCTTCAATTTAAGGATGAACTGATTTCATGGACAGTCCTTTTATTCCTCACCTGAACCTTAGAATGAAGTTGAAGTTTGGACTGTCAGCAGAAGCCTAACAGGAATGACTGAGTGATATAAAAATGCAGTAACATTTACTGCAGTTAAGCCCAGGGTCCATCTGTTTGACTTTGTTAGTGGAGATTATAAACAGATTACAAACATATGAATAACTATGAATTCTAGTTTTCCTGACACCCTTGCTGGTGTCATCTGTTAAGCATCTTTTTCTGCCTTTATATTCAAAAACGTATCGGAGCTTTTCTTTAAACCTATTCTTCGTTCTTCTTCTGAAGCTCCATAGTTGTGCTCATGTGCTGAAAGCAAAGGACACACAGGAACTTTGACGCTCTTCCTGCCAACTGTGAGCTCTTCAGCGGTGACGTCTGGTACAACAGAGTGTAGCTGAGGACTGCAAAAGCTGCATCATTGCAGTTAACAGGTGCCAACGTTTGCACATGTGCAATGATCTACATTAAATGTGCCATTGTTCTCTTTCTCCCAGCAGACCAGCATCATCTGTTTGGTCTTGCTCAGCCAGAAAACCGGTACATAGAGAAAGACGTTATACCTTCTTTTTTTATGTGTCGTTTTACCTGCACTCCAAAGACGAGTCGGAAAGTGAATGAATAGCTGTGAATGTGTGCAAGGTGCTGCCTTTTAATGTTTCTTCAGTCAGTGTTAACTTGCCTTTTGGTGGTGAATGTCTTTCATTCATGATTTTTGAAGGACGGTGTCTGTGGAAGCTCAACACGCTGCACTTTAAGATATGAAAATGACAGAATATAATGACACTTTAAAAATGCCAATTTATTAGCTTATGGATAACACAATTTATCATATAAAGCACTGATATTAACTGCATGTCAGTTTTCAGTGTTGCCATTCCTAAATTCCATTACACATTTAATACAACTGAGTCACAAATATTTGAATCACTTACCTGAATTTTCTAAGATAAGTTTGGATTCATCGTCAGAATCAGAAGTTGGTCATGAAACTGCAGCATGTTTTTATATGTAGTTGTTTTGTGGAAAATTATCATGGTTGTGTTGCATTTGGTTGACCTGTATTTTCCCGTAATGGCAGTGCACTGAGCTCTCTGCTCTCTGATTGAGTGATTGATTGACAGAAGCTGATGCCTTTTGCCCTCATTATTTTCTTGTCAGTCTGCCTGAGAGCTGTGACTTCCCTCTGCCAAAGCAAACAACTCAACCCGTCTGTGCTACAACTGCCTCTCCTCTTATGTGATGAATCGCTGCTACATTTGGGCAAATTAATGAAAATTATATTAATTATGATTATTGCCTATTGTGCATTAAAGCTGCAGTACGCAGGGTCTCCAGGGAAAAAAAATGGTTGAATGGTTGGTTGCAAAACACGTGATTTACTGTAAACATACATAAATTGTTCGTTTTAAATAATACTGTCTAATGTACCTTTATTTTTTTTTTTATTTAAAATGTAAAAATATAACAATATAAATATAAGAACACAAATTTTTAAGTAAAAGTAATAGAGCTGTACAGCTGTGCAGTGATAGTAGGTACCAGTGAATGTTAGGGCACTTTCACACCACTAGTTTGATTATTTGATCCGCACCAGGCAATACAATTGTTATTATGTATCATATGACTCCAGTGTGGTCCGCTTTCACACCAGCAAACGAACCAAAATTGGCCCGATTGACGTTTCATCAATGTGCATATATCTTCCGGTAGAAAAGCGCCAATTTTGACTCACTATGGAGCAACACGTTCGCACATTGCTACTTGCTCTGATCTTCGTTTATTACATTCTCTGTATTGGCCATTTTTGGCAAAATATCCAATTTGAGAATGAGTCGCGGCTGCGTCTGGAGAACAATCTGCTGATGCACTGGAGTCGGCGAAGACGTATAGCTCGTCATTTCAGACAGAGGAGACGCGCTATTTTCATGAATGTGGTCGTTCTAACTATGAGACGAAGATTGCTCCAAAGACCTACAAGGTAGGCTATGTCCATGGCATTTACTGCAGAATATGGTTTGGACCGAGTTCGCGTTCTCACCAGAGGGACCGCACCAGAGTCTGACATTTGGTGCGGAGTCAAGCGGACCAATACCACCTCTTTTTGGCGGTCTCGGTCCGCTTGATTTGGTGCAGAACCTAGTGCGATTGATGCTTTCACACCAACGAAAACGAAACAAACTAGTTTTTGGTTCGAATGGATCGTTTGGTGCGCACCAACTGCTGTTGGGGTAAAAACTGTTCTTGTGGCGTAAAATTCTGGTCCTGATGGACCGCAGCCTCCTGCCAGAGGGGAGTGTCTCAAAGAGTTTAAGTCCGAGATGGGAGGGATAAGCCACAATTTTACCTGCACGCCTAGATGGAAGATTGCAGCCAATCACTTTCTCTGCAGACCGAATGACACACTGCAGTCTGCCCTTGTCCTTGGCTGTGGCAGCAGCATACCTGATGCTCACCACAGGTTTGCAGAGCTTTAGTTTTTTCTTGAGCAAGGGTGTGCACTCCTTTGACCAGAATGTCCACAATTTCCAGTGTAGGAGGAAGAAAAATCGGAAATAAATCCTCTGGTGTTGTTAACCTGATGTTCATGAGCTCTTCTCTGGTGAAAGAGCTCTGGGTATCAGCGCAAAAATCAGTCTTTAAACACAAAACAAAAACAAAAGAACGCGCACCAACACACAGAGGCGTACATCCGCGGCGCCATCTTCAAACACATCCATAATCCATAGTTATAATCCAGTGATATCGGTGGACATTCTAGTAAAGTGATGCAGGACACATGGACATAAAAAATGTAAGTGTAACTAAACCACTGAACCACTTTATTCAGGTGTAAACAGTGTAAAAAAAAAAAAATCCAAGTATCTACCAGTAACTATCTGTGTTACTGGTACAAGCGTTCATCGCCCTCTTGAGAGTGATTGAGAGTCTCACAGAACACCTCAGGGCCCTGGTATACTCATGCGGACCCAACGTGCATTGTACGCATAACGCAAGTTGTGTCATAAACTCAGATTTTGGAGCCGCGCAAGAGTGTGTTGGGTGCACGTAGACAGCGCATATGCGAACTGAACTGGTGACTCTCAAACCAGCCCCTGCCCGGCAAACCTTTCATCTGATGAGCCGCTCGAACCAGATGTGTACGAGGGAGCTGTAGCATCTTTCTATTTTTCTTTGGTAGGAACACATCCTATACTATTCCCTGTCCACATTTGTAGTACCACCACCCAATGGTGAAGTCAGGTACTACAGGACCCGGACAGGACACCCAACTCAGATTTCACTACGACCCCTGCACTGTCCCCCACTCTCCCTCCCTCCCTCCTCTGCCTCACTCTGCTTTCAGCCCAGTTCTCCTAAGTAATGATCATATCGGACAAAGATGGAGCTGCCTGGCAGGAGGAAAAGGGCAAGACCACAGAAAAGGTTCATGGATGTTGTGAAGGAGGACCTGAGGCCAGTTGGTGTAACAGAAGAGGACACAAGGGAGAGGACAAGATGGAGGCAGGTGATCTGTTGTGGCCAATGTAATTAACAGAAAAAAGAGAAGAGCAAAGTTGTGCTGCAGCAGTTTTCCTTTGTTGAACTAAACTAACTGATCCATTTCTAGTTTTGTGCATCACTGTGTAAACACATGCAAAAGACATCGGAACAAGCCTGAGTAAACAATCATCAAGAGTGTTGTTGTGAGACTGAAGTGGTGAGGTCACTAATCTGTTTGTCATGGAGACAGAGAGGAGCTGATATTCTGTGCTGCAGTGAAATATTCACTTGTTCATCCTTCCCAATGTTGAGGAAACATTGTTAGACCAGTATTGGGTGACGGTGGCCTGGAGGTAGAGCGAGTTGTTTTTCAGCTAGAATGTTGTCGATTCAATTACTGGCTCCGCTAGTCGACATGCCGATGTGTCCTTGGGGCAAGACAAAAACCCACATTGCTCCTGATAGCTGTGATGTGCTGCACATAGATGTGTGAGTGACCGGGTGAATGGCAAAAACTGTAGAGCAGCTTTGAGCAGTCGGCAAGACTATAACAATAATTGCCTGCCTATCTGTTATTCAGATGAAATTAGATGTCTCTACATGATGTTTCTACAACTGCTCAAGTAGTTGAGGGTGAAAAGGCTTCTTATGAGTGAAGTAGTTCATATATTTGTATGATTGATTGATTGATTGATTGATTGATTAATTGTCTACTGCTATATCCTCCACATATAGAGGGCAACATACTGGGCATGCACACACATTTGGTCAAAGTAGAGCAGTGGTGTCAGTGCCAATGAGCATCTAGTCTGGACAAGAGGGGGCTGGAGTGTTGTTCAGTAGAGGGTGGACCACACAACCTAAAAATTATAACACACTATCCCATCATGATATCTCAGTAAATATATTCATGATAGTATTTCACAGAATTTCAAAGTAAAAGTGCTTGTTCCGATATGGAATTACCTTTACTTCAGGATAATAATAATATCAAAAACAGAAATGAATCTAAAACTAGGTCAATAATAATGTGCACAACTGTAATTGTGCCTCAGCACACACGTTTAAAGGAAGGGGAAGACGCCATGTTTTCATCTTATCATGATATTATGTGGTGGGCTACATGTGGCCTGTGGGCCTCCATGTTTGCCACCTCTGATTTTTTTCGATTTAACTGCATGTTTTTGGACTGTCACAGGAAACTGGAGAAAACCCAACAACAAATCCTCTATCCCACTCTTAATTTGCTCTTCATTCATCAATAATTTACACAGAAGTTAGTCTTCTGACACCTGTCAACATCAGACTGCTTTAGGACACTATGCGTGAGTAAATGTCCTAAAACACATGGCGTCTCCCTCCATGAGAATGTCCTTATACCTGGTTATACCAACATCTTTAGTGTAGAGAACAACAGAAGTGCCTTATCGTTAAATAAACACAGCACTCTCTCTTTCAAATAAACTTAATCTCACTTTTTTCTCCAAAAAATGTTCAATTTTCCTTTAAAAGTTCATCGTCTGTTGACGGGACAGCCTCACGATTCAGAGGTGACCAGAAAAATAGTTTAACAGTCACAGAAGAGGTGAAGTGTGGACAGGTCTAACAAGCAGAGTTTGCCCGAGGCATAAGTGAACTAATGGCGTGTTTCCATCGGGTTGCATAGCATAGTACCTGGTACCAGGTACTTTTTTTTGTAGTACCTGCTCTGGCGAGGTTCTTAGCGCCCCCTGGTCAATTGTTACACACTTAATTACTAATTATTTTTGCATAATATGACATTATTTTGATTGTGATTTCTATTACACCTAATACAGTTTTGACAAGATGAAACAATCAGCACATGATACATGGGCCATTTCTCATTCTCTGTAGAGAATCATCAGCTTGTCTGACGATTTGCACTATACATAGACAACACCATGGAGAGCAGATAAACCCTACAATTCACACAATGAGCATACGCATCAGTGGAGAGAAGAAAAACAACTCCCCTTTAAAATAAAATAAGACAGTTCAGTGTAAGTGATGACATATTTATACAGTAGAACTACATTGTCATTTATGCAAGCAGCAGAAAAGATTGTTGGTAAAAAATGATGCTGATATTTATTTTAATTCTAGCATAATAATAATGAAGTTAAGTTTGAAGGCTTCTGCAGCTCGGACTAACTGGTGGAAAATTCCAGGTATTTATATTTATCCTGAAGCCATCCTGAAAACCTGTGTTAAGTTAAACAATGCTGATCGTTCAGCCCCTGCAGCAGTTACAGAGGCTGCTGATGTGTGAGTGTTGATCCTTGCAGGAAAAGAGCTGTCTTAAGTTCTGTGTGTCCTGCATCACTTTACTAGTGTTGGAAGTGGTGGGAGGGGCCTGGTTATCCTGGTGTTTGTTTACACAGGGTGTGTTTGTGTGTGACTCCTGATATGACATAATGAATTAATAATTAATGTAAGTTACTTACAATGCTGCCTTTAATCAGAATGACATCTATACCAGGAGACAGATTTACTCAAACTGACTATTTGAATCTTTTATTGAGTGAGAACTCTATTCGTTCATTCATTCATTCATACCTCGACATACATTGATCATGGAAACTGCCCCATGACTGCATTTCTGGTGGCATATTGGTGTTAAACAGAAGTGAATGAGATATTTTTATACAAAATCACCAGGGTCTTTGATAATATAAAAAATATTTAAACTCGATGTTACGACTGGATTCAAGGTCTTGGACTCAATTGCACTTGATACTCGGAGCAGGTTTAACAAAGTTTATTTGCTTTAATAAGCCATTCAAGTGCAAGTGGTTACTTATCAATGGGGACACAGTGAAGACAGAGACAGTGAAGACAGACGGTGGAAACCCATCACCAAAATAAAACAGGAAGTGAAATAACAAAACCTAAACTAAGCTGTCACAGAAAAGCCCACTCACATGGGTGTGACCACACAGGTAACTGACAGGAAACTGACAGTCAGACAGAATCCTGGACCTAAAGAGGACCAAGTGGAAATATGGGTAAGCCTCTTTCTTAGATTTTCATACAAAACAATTACATAAAAAAAAATAAAAAATCTGTTCCTTTAATATTGCTATTTTCAATCATTTTGATAATTTATTTTAACAATAATGCATACATCATTATGAAACAAGACATAAGACATACGATGATAAGAAACATCACATTATAAGTATATAAGTTGAAATACTGTACTGCAATGTAAACAGTACTTATCTGTGCATAATGTAACATTTCTGACAATGTTATTCTTTTCTATATCCGTGGATAATATAAATCTTCAGTAAAATAATTCTGCTGACTCAAAAATCATAATCTGTACTAATTACTGCTGTTATTCCAGCCCCTAAGAACTGAGTCATGTGACTGATTTTGTGTTATACTCATACAGTTTAATGCTGTATTTAGATTTGCTTGTTAGTTACTGATAAAAAAAAAAAAAGATGATCATTTATAATCAATCAACAAACCAATCTTCAGCACTGTTGTGTGGTGAAAGGCTTTTCCAGTGCTGTAGACAATAATCAGCTGCTGTGCTTGTCTGAACAGAGAACAGTGGAGGATTCATGTCACAATCTGGATCACACTCTGGATCAAACTCTGTATCAGACTCTGGATCACACTCTGGACACTTGACTGACAACCAGCAGCCTGATGCTCCAAACCATCTAAAGGTAGTTTATGTTCTTTTTTTTAAGTTCAAAGATCAGCTGACTTCAGTTTTAAAATGTTGCTTCTCTGCATTTTTAGTGAACAGGAAGTTTCATGTTTATGTTGTTTAGGGTTATGTTAATATTCTGTACAAATACTGACAAACAGTGGCGTCTGCTTGCTTCAGTCCCACTAAAGTGTTTGTGTGTATTTGTACAGCGCACTCTAATAATACAAAAAACTAATTTTTTTTAAAACGCCCAAAGATGTGGCCTACAAACACACAGCCCCAGGATGTCCATATAAGGAGTTTATCACATCTTCAGGCTTTGTTTTGTTTTTTGTCTGCTTAATTTAAAATTATGACTCATTTCATATCACATTTTAGTAGTGATATAAAGCAGCAATAATTGTACAGAATTCACACAATTTTCATTTTGTTTTTGTTCATAAAACGAACTGTGACATATTTCCAAATTTCAATTAAATCCGGTGTTTAACCTTATGAGTACTAAATGAAAAATTGCCTTTGTGGTGCTGAAAAAAGGATATAAGACACTTTATATACCCTCTGTAATATTGTATGTATAAACATAGTACTAAATGGGAAGGAGCAGCCAACATGCTGTGTTCTAAGGTTTAACAAACCCTTAGTCAAATAATTTAAACTAAAAACTGGTTAAATTGAAGGTCTTTGAAATGTTGCTGGACTTTTAAGGGGAGTCAAGCTTCTGAAATTTGAGAAGCTCCTCAATACAATAATAAAAAAAAAAAAAAATCAAATTATTCTTTTCCTGTATTACCTGTAAAATTTGCCACTAGTAGAATACCTGATGTTGCACAAATGAGCACGTTAAACTGCAGTAAATGCAGTGGATGGCAACGCTAAATGTCTCATTAACATGCAATTTGAACAGTTTCATTAAATGTACTATGCATAAGATATGCAACAAGTGTTTTAAACAGGTACTGCAATCTTAATTAAAAACCTGATGTTGTCAGGTAGTGTGAAAAACCAATGAACACGTTTCCTTAACTCTTCTGTGACATCCTGTCGTCACATGACATGCATACTTCTCATTACCGTAACTCCTAGACCGTTTGTGATAGATAGAAAATTCACAAAACTTTGGACTGGGGATCTGTCCAGAGTGTGACGTCACCTTTCACCCTGTCAGCAGAGATTGGCACAGCACCCCCGCGACCCTCATGTGGAGGATAAAGCAGTAGAAGATGGATGGATAGATACCGGAAAGCAGAGAATAAGAGCTTTGTGCCCATATACATTACGGTAGCCAGCCGGACTTGGAACGACCGTCCAATCACAGATGAGATTCACCAGCACGTCAGCTTCTCAGTACTGTAATACCTAAACGCAGAATAACTGCCGGATATGGAAAGTGAAAGTTATTTTGGAAAAAAGGGGCAGAAGCATTCACTCATTGAACATTCGTTGACAATTCTAAAATCAAATTAAATCCAGGCGGCCTGATAATCATGATGGTCATAAGAGGGTTAACCTCTGACACTAAAACAAAAACAACAAAATACAATAATGTTATTGTCATGTTCACTCATCAATCATTGCTTTTGTCTTTTATAATCATGTCCTTCTCTATCTTCTATTTTCAGTCCACTTCAGACTTTGACAGTCTCTCTCGTTGTGCCGCTTGCTACAACCCCAAAGTGAACTCCATGTCCTGGCAAGGGGAAGACGGTGAGTCAAGCTCTTCAGCTGGAGACTCTGGTCCAGAATTAGACTCAGACTTAGAGTCAGAGTCAGAGTCAGAGTCAGAGACCAGCTCCAGCAGCAGCAGCAGCTGGTCTGCTGTTGGAGAAACACCTGAGGAGCCTGAAATGGAGATGGAGCACTTATCTGCATGTGGAGATGATGCTGAGCCTGAATCTGCAGGTGGGGATGCTGATGGACGGGAGGGGACAGGGGAGACGTTGGATGGGCAGCGAGGAGAGAGAAGGACCAAAATAAGGATTGAAAGAGCTCCACTCGTCAAGTCTTTATCCCTGCCTTCCTCTTTCACTCCTCACCTCAGTCCTGTCTCCCTTCTGCCCCGCCCACGAAACATGGTCTCCACCCTCCACCTGCAGGTGCTGCCCAAGGTTCACAAAGATGACACCGTTATCAACATCTGCCAACAGCTGCCCGAGAGACATGATGGAAAATCTGAGGAACGTTATGGAAGACGTATAGGAGGAGAAAAAGGAGGAGAAAAAGCAGGAGGCGGGCGGTGGCCAGGGAGAAACAACCATAAGCTACCTCCACCAGCATTTCAGGTGGAACACATGAGGTTACCATGGCAGCAGCAGATGTTGTATCGATACCAACATTTCCACCCCGTGTCAGCTCAGGGTAAAGGGTCATCACCTGCTTTACACACACAACCTATGTCACACCTGCTGACACCGCACACACAACCTCAACTGTGGAGAACAAACGCACAACAAACACAACAGCTGCACACACTGCCTCCACAGCCATGCTGGTACTGTCTGCGCAACAAAGCTCCAGCATGTAACTTTTGGTGATTTTTGTTGTTCTTTTTCTTTTCGCTTCTCACTTTTAGTCATCATCATCACAGAGGATCATCCGCCTCCATCTTGTCCTATTCTTTGTGTCCTCCTTTATTATACCGCCTGTCCTCATGTCCCCCTTAACAGCATCCATGAACCTTCTCTGTGATGTTCCTCTTTTCCTTGTCCAATATAATCACTGTCCCTCATTTCTAAACCTGTCCATCCTGGTCACGCCCAATGAAAAATCTCAGCATCTTCAGCGCCACCTCCTGTCATTTAGACAGTGCCATTATGTTTGGTATGTGAAGCGACACCTGACTGAGGGAGCTTGTGTGTGTATACAGTGGCAGCACAAGGGCGGGTGGGGGCAGGAAGGTTTTTTTTTTGAGTTTTTTGAGCAGAATTCACTTGTGAAACTTCTCTGTGTTTTCAGTCATACTCCAACCTGCAGTCATTTTGCTTTAATAGCACAATGTTGCGGTTGCCTCTGTTTGTCTTTTAACTTGAAATTTCTCAAAAAAAAAAAAGTCCTGTCTGAAAAAAAACCTGTCTGATTTCCAATACGCTAATGTCCTGAACACAACCTAGTCAATAAGGAAACATTTTGTTGTTATTGCATTTTTTTTTATTTGAAAAGTGCAAAATTAATGTGGTAATTTTTACAAGAAATGTCTCTAAAACTGTTCTGTAAAAATATCTGATTTCCAGGATGCTAGTAGACATAGGTGTCCCGAACATAACCTTGCCATTCTTGTTTAGGACTTGTCAATGTTCATTTCTTCAGTTAAAAAGTGCCAATATGGGACTTTTAACTTGTAATTTCTCTAAAACTGTACAGTAAAATTGTCTGGAAATACTGTCTGATTTCCAGTATGCTAGTAGTCAATGATGTCGTGAACACAACCTAATCAGTACCGGTCAGAATTTATGGAATAGTGTGTTTTTATTGCAACTCGAATTTGAGAATTGTTAAATTTTCAATAAAACTGTGCAGTAAAAAGTCTGATTTCCAATAGGCTAATAGCTATCAATGTGCTGAACATAACTTCATCAGTTTTGTTTAAGACCTAGTTTTTGGTGGTAAGTCATATTCATTTGGCATTTGATGCTACTTTAACGCTTATAAAGTTTCCCTTTGGTATGAATGTTCATTCTCAGAGAGTGAGTCAGGATCCACAGGTGAGTTGCTGGAGATTTATGAGAATTTCCCATCCCTTTACTTTGGATTTATTAAATTACACAGGCACTAAATACCTGATTTGACAATGGAGTAATTACTCAAAAGTGTTACATCATGCACAATTTTGTTTTTGTTAAGATTTTAAGTGATATTGGTCTCTTAAAAATTGCGTCCTCGTTGAAGTAAAAGTTTTGGAATGTCATCTACTACGCTACAAATTGTTCATGTTGCCTACAACGCGTTAACGCAGGATCATTAATTTGTTACATTATCGCGTTATTTTTTTTAACGCATTAACGCACTTTCTCACTTTCATCGCGCTACGGGTAGACGTGCAGTTTATGAACAGGCAAGATGGCGGGCAACTGCTTGAGGCCCCGAGCCGATAGGGGGGCTCCCGACACTCGGAGCCTGAATGCATCAGTGAGCAGCTGCATCCCCTTCTCCCTTAAACAACAAGGGTTGATTTGCAATGACATCTCAGTAGGAAACCTCCCTAAAGGGGCCCCACGTCTCCTCACGTTAACCTGTGTGAAGCTGAAGGAAAATGAAGAGGAGTTATCAATCAGGATGTTAGAAGAGGAAGAAAAAAAGAGGATGAAGAAAAGAGAAAGAAAGACACACAGTTGTAAGTGGCGCTGCTGGCGCAGATAATGATATAATCATAACATTAACAGTCACTGTCTAACTAACGGGGACACAGACAGCAGCTAACATTAGCGTCAGAATGCTAGCTGATGCTAACGCTAACTAGTAGAAGCAGTGCTTCTCCTGCTGTGGGTTTAGTAACACAAAAAAACTATTTAACTTATATACTTTATATTTTGTTTATAATGTGAGTTATTTACAGTGCAATGTATAGTTTGAAAAAAAAAGTTATTTACAGCATTTTATTTTTTCTATTTATTTATATTGTCTTATAATGTGTTTTTTTTTTTTTACAATTTAATGTTTATTTCTTACTAGGTTTGTATAGGTTTTACAAGTTATTTACAGTATTTTATTGTTCTTTACATTTATATTTTCACATACTTTATTTATCTCTCCGTTCCTACAACAATATAAAGAGAAAATTACGAATGGTAATTAATCGTGATTAATCGTGATTAATCCACAGCTACCTGTGATTAATCTGATTAAAAATTTTAATCTTTTGACAGCCCTAGTTTTTATTTGTACATTAGCTTCGCGGAAATTCAACTCAGACTTAACTTTGATGGCAGGTAATTGGGACTCGACTATAACTCTAGTTTCAGGTATGTGAGGTCAAAAGATTAGATACGTTTTCATCCTCACAGGGCTGTAAGTGCAGCTCTCACATGTACAGTATCTGCAGCCAGAATCTCAGTCATGTCCTGATAACAAGCAAAGTGTACGTTTGTCGTCAGCAACAGATAGATTTATTTGTCTCACGTCCACAGAGTAGAGATAGACTGTGTCCAAAATATGAAAAGAAACACACAGTGTTTTGCACAGGTATTGGGACCTCTGTTCACTTAGATAGCCTGAAACAAAGCATTATGCTTAAACATAACCAGTCAATGCCTAACCACAACTCAAATCTTAGCCCTAAACTTAACCATGAGAAATACTGGTCCTGACAAGGTCAGTGTTTATGCCTGAAAATACAACTACAAGCACACACAAGAGGCTCTTTGTATGATGTTTGTGTGTGTGTGCTTTGTTCCACCTACAGTAGCCACAAAGTCTCTCCAGATGTCTCCACTGAGACAAAGTATTTCCACTTCAGCTGCCAACACACTCATGTGATGTCATTGGTGGCAAAGGATGCAGGTTACTGAGGCAGGGGCAGAAAATCACCATCATGTACGCAAAGTGAGTATCCACACACAGTGTTTAAACCATTAAAGTGCATTTCTGATAAATAAAATTAACTTTTTATTGAATAAAAAAAAAAATAAAAAGAGCAGGGACTCAGGGAATACTGAAGAACTCTTAACAAAACAGATAATTCAACAAAACAGAGACTTTATACATGAAGGAGGATAATGTGATACAGGTGAAACACATCAGAGCAGGTCAGATAATCTCAGGACAAAAACAGGACAATGACAGGAATTACATCAATCGCTAATCTACAAACCTTTATAGCTATTTCAATTTTAATGCCTGGAATAGTATTAGCTAAATGCTGATTAAACACAAAACCACATTTATTTCAGAATATGATGTAATGACCTAAAACTAAGGATTGAGACCATGAACACCTTTGAAAACTGTGGTTTTGTACATCCCAAATCAACATGGAATTGAGCGCACATGCAGAGGTGCCAAACTCCTCCCTGTCCACGCCCCTATTTACATATGCAAATCAATTTGAATAGGCCCTGAGATTCACCTCGTTGATCAAATAACAATGAACAATGGAAAGAAAAGGAATTTCACACAGTCAGAGCAAGAGATTCAAGTGAATGAAGTGGAGACGTGCAGTGAGATTTTGTTTGGTACCCTGTCAACAGGGATAAGTATGGCAAAAAAAGACGTGAGTGGGAGCGTGTGTGTGAGGCTGTAAATGCTGTGGGATCCGAGCAGCGCACACAGAGATTAAAAAGAAATGGTCAGGCCAACTTTACGCTTTACTTTATGCAGCTTTTACTGACATGAATACTGAACACAGGGAAACATTCTGGGGCTTGTTAGAAAACTCTGTAGCTCTAATTTCCCCAGCAGAAAATAAAGAAAACCAAAACCATGATATTTGAATACACACATGGCCAAATGTGCATTGCGCTGGTTTACATACGGGACAATTAAAAGAATAAACTATTTACTCACCCAGAAGCCACCCATTGCGCACTGTGCCAGCCTCCAGCCTGTTCTCAACCATGCTGTTAGTCATAATGAATGAGTCGTGCGATGAACCAGGCCACCTTGCCACGATGTTAGTTAGCTGCATTTGCGCATCATGTATCATTTGAACATTGATGGAATGAAAATGTTTCCTTTTAACGTAAACAAGTTCATCCTGTTAGGCGCTTTTATAGCAATGTGTGCGCAGTCAATAGCTCCGATTACATTAGGGAAACCGGCTCTCGCTGAAAATTGCGCTTTTCACATAAAGTGGTCCTGTTGCACATATATGTTAGTTATGGAGGTCTACTTACATACATTAACTTGTTTTTATGATCAAAAACCTCCTAGTTTCTGTAAACGAGCCGTGATATTTCAGACATAAATCTCACCCCCAGAAGACAGACTGTGTTGTGATTGGCCAGTCAGCGTAGAGCCTTTCCAACTGTCTTGTGATTGGCCAATACCCGGAAGTGACATATTCAGCACACCCGCTCTCAGAAGCGCAGCTCCCCCCTCTGGAACGGTGGATGCACTGCTCCTCATTATCAAAACATTGTTTTAAGAGTGTTTAAAAATAGCTTCTTCACAACTCCCAGCCGCAGTCTCTTTTTATGACTTTGACCCGGAGTCAGACCCAGAGTCAGAAGACACTGTCGCTCGTGAAACATTTTCTTCTTCTGCGGTACAATGTACGCAACCGGATGTACCCAGACTAGTGCCCGGAGCAGGAGGATCTGCTGTTCAGGAGAACCGCTTTTTTTTTACGATCACGATTACAATAAAACACAGCGTTCTCAGCAATGGCTGAACTGTTTGTTTTGAACCTTCAGGGCTTCGTAAACAAGGTAATGACGCAGATACACACTAAAAAACAGAGTTAATTGTTGGCCTGTTTAACAGCATTGTATGGTAATTTGATGTACCTGGATGACATTCGGATGATTCCGTCCCACACAGTCGGATCACTCTGATGACTACTCGTTTTCACATTATTAACAGTTTCCCAGCATCACCACTAAGTGTCGTCAAAGGAACAATAGCTGGAGAAACGTGCGTTCAGCAATAAGTGAAGTTGCAGGTTTCAGACACCCCCTGGTGGCCGGCTGTAGTAAAGGTCATTAACTTTGCCTCCACCATGTTAGTGGATGGGACATGATGGGACATGAGTCAGTTATTGCACTGGTGTTTAAGTGATCATATTCAATCATTTGTGAAAGGAAGAAGAAATGTATTCTCCATCTTTATTTGCAGATTTCAGTTACATAATATTCTGATAAGATTTTAAAATAAGGCAGATAGAGTTATGGGAAGTATACGTTCACACACTCTTTCTTGCACTCATTTTCTTTGTAAGTTTGAAGGCTGAGTAAATAAAAAGGATCTGTGCTCTTGTTTTCTATGACCATAACTTATGTATCTAAGTAGAGGGAGGTTTAGAGGTGTCGCTGACTTTCTGAACACTGACTCTTCTGTGCAGGTTCTGGGAAACTGTAGGTGTTTTATAGACCTACACAGATTCCATACACTGATGTTTACTGAACCGTGCGTGATTTGACGAATGAAAACCCATAAACACAGAGGTCT
This sequence comes from Microchirus variegatus, assembly GCF_963457635.1. Taxonomy (NCBI): domain Eukaryota; kingdom Metazoa; phylum Chordata; class Actinopteri; order Pleuronectiformes; family Soleidae; genus Microchirus; species Microchirus variegatus. The sequence continues at coordinate 4,292,459 of NC_139812.1, read as the reverse complement.
TATTGTTAACAGAGTGGACAGCGAGCAAATCCTAATCATTTGAAACTTTTCATTGATGCCTGATCCAGATATTCTAAGAATAGTTGGAGGTGTCTTGGTGTTTCTCATGATTATGATTTGAAATGTTTTCTAAACATATGAAAATGTAAACTTACAGACACAAAGCAACAGACCCTAGCTTTAATTTTATCAGAAAATGAAACACTTTCTATTATTATTATTATTATTATTATTTCAGGCAGCAAGGTTTACAGAGGAGTAGTGGAATCTGCTGCTAAGAAATGTCAAAAAGATGTCCAGAGACTTTAACACCACACTCGCTCAATTAAGAATATTAACCCTATATACAGTGGTATGGAAAAGTTTGGGCACCCCTGTAAACTTTCATGATTTTCCTTTATAAATCATTGGTTGTTTGGATAAGAAATTTCAGTTAAATATATCATATAGGAGACACAGTGATATTAAAAGTGAAATAAAGTGTATATATATGCATATATGTATATATATGCATATATATATATATATATATATATATATGGTGCTAGAATTATTTAAACACAATTAAACATGTGCATACATTTAGGCACCATCGTCATTTTATTGATTTCAATACCTTTAATACTAATTGTTGGAACTCAAAATTGGTTTGGTAACCTCAGTGACCCTTGACCTCCATACACAGGTGAATCCAATCATGAGAAAGGGTATTTAAGGAGGACAATTGTAAGTGTTTCTCCTCTTTGCATCTTCTCTAAAATTTGGTGGCGGTTCCATCATGCTGTGGGTCTGTGTGGCCAGTGCAGGGACTGGGAATCTTGTTAAAGTTGGGGTCACATGGATTCCACACAATATCAGCAGATTCTGGAGAACAATGTCCAGGAATCAGTGACAAAGTTGAAGTTGTGCAGGGGCTGGATCTTTCAACAAAACAACGACCCTAAACACTGCTCAAAATCTACTAAGGCATTCATGTAGAGGAACAAATACAATGTTCTGGAATGACCATCTCAGTCCCCAGACCTGAATATTATTGAAAATTTGTGGTGTGATTTAAAGCGGGCTGTCCATGCTCGGTGTCCAAAATACCTTCTGCCAGAATCCAGACTCTAATTGGAATCTACAGGAAGTTTTAGAGGCTGTTATTTCTGCAAAAGGGGGACGCACACATTTTTTAAATTATTATTATTAATAACTTATGCACATGGCTAATTTTGTTTAAATAATTCTTGCTCACTTTCTGTAAATCATATAAACTTTATTTCACTTCTCAAATATCACTGTCTCCTATAAGATATATTTAATTGAAATTTATTATTAAAAAAAACAATGCGTTATAAAGGAAACTCCTGAAAATTTACAGGTGTGCCCAAACTTTTGCATGCCACTATATACATCTTTTTTTTCATCTTGTGTGTTGTTGTTGGTCTTCCTCAAGGTCTTTTTCCTCTCACTTTATTTAGCTTTGCAAGCTGTCCATTGCTAACCGTCTTAATTTAGTTATCTGATGAGCCAAAATGAGCCAAGTGAACTTTGATCTGTGACAATTTTTCCAAATTTCACAAATTCAATTTGATTTAAAACCTTATGAGTACTTTTTCTGATGTGTTTATATAGTTGGTAAAACTTTTTTTTTCTTCATCAGATTATCCAGGTTATGCATTCTTATAGCATCTGTAAGTTTTAACATGGTAATGAAAAAAAAGGCAGCCTAAATGCTCTGTGTTCTCTAAGGGTTAACACAGTTTACTGGACACCATCAAAACTATTCCAGGTTAAAATTAGGGGCACTGATCGAATTTTGAGTTATAGATAACTCTGTTGCCCTCAGTCTTTAACCCTTAGAAAACAGAACATTTCGGCTGCTTTTTTCCATTACTATGTTAAAACATACAGAGGCTATAAGAATGTGCAATATAGAGTCTCGTATCCTTTTTTTCAGCACAGGCTAGGCAATTTGACGAAAAGAACACTCAATTTTCACCATTTCCACAGTCTATTTTGTCACTTCTTCACAATTAGTGCTACTTTATATCATTACTAAAAATGTGATATAAAATGAATCATAACTTTTACTCAACAACACATAAGAAGACAAAAAAAGAGCACATTTTTAAAGCCTGAATATGTGACCTATAAACACACACCCCCAGGATGTCCAAGGAGTGGTGTATTATACCAACAGCAATTTACCATGGGTGCACCTGCGGCACAGATCTGTGTATTCATTTATTTGTTCTTTTGCGTTTTCTGTTGCTATTTTAGTTTTGTTTGCACTGCAAATATTTTCTCATGCCACCCTTTGTCATTAGATATGACTTGCAAATGGGTTGTACTATATTGTTCTTAGTTCTGTTGTCTTTGTCATGATAAAAATGGATGAAAATTACCATAAATGATAAATCTAAAAAAATCTAAAAAAAAATAAACACAGAGATAAACATAAGAAATCCTCACATTCACACCACATGTAATGACCTGGAGGGCACACAGCTAAACAGAGAACCACAGTCTTCCAAACGACAATGTTGGTGAAAGAAAGTTAGCTAATAAGTTTATTTGTATAGCACCGTTTACAGAAATTAAATCACTAAGTGCTTTACATTAAAAGTGATCACACACTTTAAAAATAACTTTAATCAAGTCTGAATTAAAAGCAAGAGAAAATAAAATAAATAATACAAAAAGAAAAAGAAACATAAAATAAATAGATTTTAGGTTTGGTGAGTAAGTGAAAGTCAGTAATCATCACTGATATATCAGGGAATTTGTCTGTGCAATGCTCTATAATTTTTTTAATAATGAATACGGATGTTTATGGGTAAACATTTTGTGATGCAAAAAAACAAAAAAACAGTCTAAAACCTGCTCAGGCTTGTGTTGAGGGCTGAGAGCTTCATGTGTTACATAAATAGCATGACATCACACCAGTATGTAGACAATGTAGCCTGAAAATAAATTGAACAAAGAAGAATGTGACACTGTAAACAGTGTTGTTTGTTGACGTGTGCTGGTCTGGATACAGCTGCCATCTACACCATCTACACCATCCCAGTGGTTTTAAGTCCTGAAAACAGACACGTTTGAAAATGAAATGCTGTTAGCTTTTTTTTTAAACCATTAAAGAACCAGAAAATGACTTAATTTTCCAGAATAACTTCTGGCAGTTATTTCCAATCTACTGCATGTTAAAATTGTGTATTAACAAAGACAAGACAAAACAAAGAAAAACAAGATTTTTTGTTTAGAAAAAACACCATAGTTGTACACGAACATCAGGTTTTGCGTGTTAAATTTGATATTTGAACAGTATAACACATATTTAAAACAAGGAAATCGGAGATGGCAGCCTTCACCCCATTCATGCAACAAGCCTCTGGCGGCCTCTGTTGGTCATTTTGGCAAGTGCAAGTGTGGAAACACAGACAAACAGACAGACAAACAGGCAGGCAGGCACACAGAGACATGAAAAACAATACTTCACTCCCACTCCACTCGGGTGAATTGATAACATTTTGTCTCAATGTCCAAAAACAGGCCAAAAAATGGAAACTATGAAAAGGCGTTTTTTCAACTCTCTCATGCAAAGAGTGTTTGCACAATGTGTCGTCTGCGATACACTCAGTGTTAAAGGGTTAAATGTGCAATATGATACTTAACTGTTTGTTTTTGCAACTAAATTATGGGGATGTTGCTCGATATTTCTGTTAAATACATTTGACCTATTTGCGCTGGTGGTCTGGCAACACATGCTTCTTTGAGTGTGTGTGTGTGTGTTTGTAGCACTTTGCTAGCACTGCATGCTAATGCTTCACAGTTATTAGCATAGAATGAAGGTTAAATGAAACAAAAGCAAGTGTTTTCAACAGCCTGCTCCCAAATCTACAGCCACTTCAGAGGGCATAAACAAAGCTGTTGTGACTACAACATGTTAGCCTGATGCTCACATTACTCCCACTGGTAAATGAAAGAAAAGGGCACACACTACACCACTGACAGTGTTGTAATGTAACAAAATACAAGTATAATAGAGTAGAATTCAACTGCAATGCAACTGTTGTGCTCTATGTAAAGTTTATAGCTATTGCTAGTTTGCAACTCTTGTCCCTAGTTGGGCTTTTACATGAACAGTATAATAAAATATGCACGATTCAAATGCATTAAAACTACATTTAAACACGAAAACTATATGCTAACAATACATAACATATTAAAATGTAAATGCACTCAATGACAGTTGTCGAATGATAAATATGAAACATATGAAACATAATCAGTGAATTAAAATATAATAAAACTTTTATTTCTGAAATGAATGTGATTTTGGTTGGCAATGTGTTCCAGAGTTAACCCTTAATGGAGAATGCAAATTTGTCTAAATGTGGTCTTACTATATTATGGTATTTTACAGTCACGATTCACCTCACACTCCTCTGTTACTGAAGTACAAAATTCACATATCTGTACTTTGCCATTCACCCATTCACATGCTGCAACATGGACTTAATGGTAAGATACTAGTACTTTTACTCAAGTATTCCTTTAAGGTAATTTATATAAGACTGACCACTTTCACTTTCACCTCATCATTTCTCTCATAATATAAATCCTTGTTCAGACTTTTCACTGTAGTTGTTTCTCTGTAGTGTGTTATGTTACTAAGCATTTATGCACAATGTTTTCAGTTTTCATATGTTGTTAGTATGGGTGCAACTTATTTCAGATACGTGACTACATGGGATTTCGGTTTTTAAGGATGTAGCCTCATGGTTCATGATAATTTAGTGAAAAACATTTGTGATATTTCGAGCACTTTAGTTGTTGTTTTAACAGGAAAAACACATTTCCAAAGCTCATTTCATGTCAACACTGTAAAAGCGAATTATCATGTGCCAATGTGTGTAATTGGTTAGTAAATTAGTCACAGTGAGAGCAATTCGTTTGGCTGCTGTGCATGAGAGTAGCTGCAGCCGCGGAGTGTGAACAGTAGTTTTGCTTATCTCGTGCAGAATTATGTCACAATAATTAAAGGACACTTCCCTCATATTATTTCACTTCACTCCATCAGAGTGCATGTTTGAGAAAATGCTGTAATGACTTGGCTACATTTCTCTCTCTCTCTCTCTCTCTCTCTCTCTCTCTCTCTCTCTCTCTCTGTCTGTCAATTAGTGATAATGGACCCCAACAGCCAAGAGGAGGCCACTCCCTCTCTCTCTCTTTACTCCCTCCCTCCTCCTCCCACATACACACACATGCTCTCTCCCTCGTTCTGTCTGTCTTTCCTTCTATCTCTCAGTCAGTAATAATGGAGCCCAGCAGTCCCAAGAAGATCCAGTTTGCTGTGCCTCCACTGCAGGGACATCTGGACCCTCAGGCTGCCGAACATGTGAGCATGTGTGTGTGTGTGTGTGTGTGTGTGAGTGTGAGTGTGAGTGTGAGTGTCACAGAGTCAGGGTGGGGAGTGTTGTGGCTTCATGAATGAGGCTTCTATCTGTGATCTTTAAGAGGAATTTTCAGTGTGGGTGCAGAGCAGCATGTGTGGATAAGTCAGATCCTATGAAAACTGCTGCTTGTGTATCTTATGGCTCTGTCATGTTTGAACGTGAGGCACGTTTGTGTATTTTGCAAACTTATTTGTTTTAAAAAAAAAAAAAGAAGTTCTCAGATGTAGTAGATGAGGTGATATTTGTGTGTTTCTGCAGAAAAATAATGAGAATCAAAAGTACGATCCACTTTAAAATACCCTTAAATACTTAAAGTATTCTTGGTTCCTGAAATATTGATGTTAACCCTGTTTTAAAATTCATGCACTGTTGCTTGTTTACTTTACAATGAGCTGTTAATGTAAATGGGAGCACAGAGACACTAAAGATACAGAGAGCTGCAGCTAATTGCAAGTTAACACCCAGGCTCGTAGGGCATGCAGAGAGGTTTTCTCTCACTGACTGAGGGTCAAAGTAGAATGATGGCATCATATATGGTGTGATCTTAATGGCAACTACAGGCAAAAGCTGCTCTCAGTTGCAGTAGGGAGTAAAAATCGCTTCCTGTCAGTTTCTGCTGCAGCTCTTTGCCATGCTGACGTCTTTATGAACTGTTTGGTCACTGGAAACTCGTTCATTTATTGGGGAGCTGGTACACGATTAGAGCCCCTCTGAGCCTGTTTGGAGTCTCTGTGTTGGAAACTCTCCGCATTTTCAGACGTCAAAGATACAATGAAGCAATGTTTTTTTTTAATGAGATAGTGTCTTGTAAATGCTGTCCCTCCTCCAGAATGATGGTGGACATTCCTGCACTGTGGCAGCAATGTTCACACGATACTAGAGCTGAGTTAAAGATGTCATTTGTAACATTTCTCATCTCAAATTTGTAAATACACAGAAATCTTTGTTTCAATTCAAGCACAGTTTCATTTTGTTTGCCTTTTAATGACATCATCTGCTTTACTATCTCTGCTATTACTCTCAGGACAAACTCCCATCAGTGCGAGGAAGGAAATATTCAGTACTACTAGTAGCCAGTGTGTTGTTATTTTTTCATTTTATTTTGTGTGCATTACTAATGGCTCACAACTCCTCATAGCCGTCTAATGCATGTTGTGCTGCTGAAGCTCTCCATGTAATGCATAAATGCACAGGCAAATCAAACGAGACAACAATTCCCATGATCCCTTGCTGCTTCTGACATCATCAAACCATCTCTTTCTGTATTGTTTTGATTGAGAGAGCCCTAGCTGGAGCTGGAGATTGCACATTGTTCGTTAAAATCCTATTTTTGACATTGGTTTCTCATGTTGTAAGACCGTGTCATATTTCACTGAGACTAATGGCATAGGCATAGCACGGTTAAGATGTATTTCCACCAGTGATAACACCTGGTACCAGGTCATTTTTTTAGTATCTGCTCTGGCGAGGTTTTGTGGAGGTACTATGCATGACGTCGCCAGACTGCTGGTCACTGATTGGTCAGAGTGCCGTCATAGGAAGAGATGTCCGACACAAGAAAGAAGCCGAGCAATGCCGAACTGTAGGCGTTGAGGCCAGCTGGGACCATAGTGGAAAAGGGCCATATGGGTCATGTTTTTTAAATGAATCTTAAAATTTAATTTTAAACACCAACATATTATTGAATACAGGATATCGTGAGTGTTAATTACATGTTATTCGTATATAGGTACAATTATTATTATCATGTGGGGGAGCTTGAGCCAATCCCCACTGACACATCACAGGGCCGACATACTGAGGTAAACAACCAGTCACACTCACACGCTGTGTGGAAAATTATGTTGTATTATATTCTTCAGAAAGTATTCTGGGATAATAAACTCAATTAGGCTTTCAAAGCCTGAAGTAATGAGGCAGAAATGCTCCCATTTACAAGTTTAACAACCAGAACAGACACAAGAGTGAGTTTATCTGTGGTCAGTTAGGATTATCCAGCTACTTTTATTCTATGTGCCTAATTACTGCGAGAGTGAAGGTTCATGAAAGAATGGAAGAATACTTTTTTTTTTCTGCTATTCTCAGATCCGTCGCAGACGACCGACTCCTGCCACTCTGCAGATCTACAGACAGCCTGGCACAGGTAAAACTGGAGAGTGAGAGAGAGAGAGAGAGAGGGGGGGGGGTTACAACTATAATGGAACCTTTATTAGATTTATACTGCAGCTTTTTGTAAGGAGATCCTAGTGTTCAGACTGGGCTGATGAATGCCTAAAGTGTGTGTGTGTGTGTGTGTGTGTGTGTGTGTGTGTGTGTGTGTGTGTGTGTGTGTGTGTGTGTGTGCCCACGCGTGTGTGCATGCATGTTCTCATAAGTCCTCCTCATGCAGGGAAGGACTGATTGAATAATCGGCCTGATTCCATTCTGTGAGCTCAGCTCAGTGAGTCTGGTTGTGTGGATCTGTGTGGTCTTTTTCCAGCCTTTTGTTTCTCAGCACATTGAGCTCAGAATAGCATGAAACTTTTAATTTTGAAAAAAATACATATTTTAAATGAAATTAAGTTCTCTGTGGACACTGCAATAAGGGTTATCTCGGAACTTTAGGCGAACAGATAACACTTAGTGCTGAGCTGATTCCTTAATCATTTTTTTGGGCAACACTCCACAGTGAGTGAGTGACTGTGTGTGTGCACGTGTGTGTCTCTGTGTGTGAGAGAGATCCAGCTTGCAGCTGAA
>NC_139812.1:2895000-2984970 GCF_963457635.1 Microchirus variegatus | reverse complement strand
GGGAGCTCAGGTATTCTTTGACCCAATACGGAGACGTTTCTGCCTTTGAAATCGACAGGGTGACAGGTTGGTTCATTATTCTTGTCTTGTCTTTGTCTTGAGTCAGACCTTACTCCACACATAACACAATCTGTCTGACTTTCTTTCTCTTTTTTTTTCTGCAGGTGTGATCAGCTGCAAGACAAACACACTGGATCGGGAAACTAAGAGTCAGTATGCGTTGGTGGTTAAAGTTCAGGACATGAGAGGAATGGCATCCGGCAGCACGGCCACCACCTCTGTCACCATCACTGTTACAGACACCAATGACAACATGGCTTCCTTCACCCGAAGTAAGAAACTGAGTGCTAAAGGAATACACAAACATGTAATGCCTGTTAAATATTTACAATATCTGTATCACACATAGCTTTAAACATGTGACATGTGATTCTTTCTGCAGAGGTGTATGAGCTGCAGGTTCCAGAAGACCACAAGTTAAATGAAAAGATCGGCACTCTGGAGTTAGAGGACAGAGATCAGATCCAGAACAAAGAGCCCATCTTCACTATCCCAAGTGAACACAACAGGATGTTCAACATTGAACTCAGTCCAAACAAAGATGGCAATCTCCTACTCAAACAGGTACTGTCGGTGTGTTAAAGTTAAGATACTATGGTATTTTAGTCAAGCTCAAATGCCTGAGCCTCCTGGTGAGGAGAGATTTCTATATTTGCATTAGCTCTAGTAGGTTTATTGCAGGTTTGCTGCTGTGTCCTCTTCACGTCAAGTATTAAGGACATCAGAGAGAGAGGAGTGTATATTATAATGAAATGAGCTCCATAATAACTTGTACTCACGCTGGTCTGGAAATCACACCCCAATCTTGTTTCTGCTCGACTCACAGCGCCTCTCATCTTTTCTACTGGCTGTGTTTACATGTACAGAGTAAGCCGAGTATCGGCCACTCCGCGGTTAAGGTCTTATTCTTGTTGAGCTGTTTGCACATGTCTTTGATCCCTCTGCGACTGAGAATCCATGAATAATCCAGTTAACAGAATTCCTGTGTACCTGTGGTTTTCCCATTCATAGATACAACTGAAATACAAAATAAATATAATACAGCAGGAAATACATGATAATCCCAGCAGAAATGAGCACTGGATGCTGCTTCATATTTCTTGACGTAAAAGTGTGTATCTACAACTCTGTGCAAATCTCAATTTGTTTTTTCTGCTACGGTAATATATACGGTTTCTTAAATTCATGGTGTGAGCATTAGCAGGTTGTTTCAGCTGATCATTTACACCTGACTTCAATAGATGAGTGAAGATTGAGGAGGTGTGAATACATATAAGTGCAAATGCAATGTGTTCACAGTCTTTAAAATCAATCTTATTATGGGAAATCTAATTTTAATCTGTGGGAGATTCTGGCTTTAAAATCAGTCTTAAAGTCAGGCTTCACAGATATGCTATATAATGAGGGAGGGTGATTTCTTTAGATGCAGTTTCTTAAGAACAGAAGTTCAGGAACTCAGACAGTAATGTGTTTATAGCTGCATCAGATCTAGACAGCATGGATATGATGTGCATGTTAATGAGACTCTCAGAAATATAGTGTTTTTGAAATATTGTATCCAGACTGCATCTAAAATAATGAAAGACTTCAGAAAGGATGCCATTCTTTGTGGTTTTCATCCTTTTTTTTTTAGCTTAACTCCCTTTATAATTCCTTTGAGCTTCATCTATGGACGAAATCATGACATTTTTTTTTCTGTGACAAGAGGTCATAATTGATTATCTGTGATCGACGTCACCAGTTCTCTATATATGACTTGTGGGCTGAGTTTCCAATGTTCTTTCTTTCACCAGGCTCTGGACTATGAAACAAAAAACAGCTACACTTTCACTGTCCAAGTCCGAGAAAACCTAAAAAACCTGCTTTTTCCTGCCGACAACGTGAACAGTGCTGTCACCACAGCCCAGGTAATTCTGACACAGGACATTAACGGTCTCCCAAATGCATTTCCACCAATAGATTTATTACATTTCTATTATGATGCAGAGAAGCATAGACACATGGAAAACCATTGTGGATTCAGCTGATTATGAGGGCAGACACGCAGAACATGAGCCCATATTGATATTGTTCAAAAAAAAACAAGGTTATGTCAAACAATTTTACCATTACAAATGTGCACACAAGCCACAACCATTGTTCAACTGTGATGAAAATTGACAGGTCAACATCAAGGTGTTAGACGTAGACGAGCCACCAGTCTTCTCCAAGCCCATCTACACTTTCAATGTGATGGAAGAACGGATGGAAAACATAGGAGTAATCACTGCCACAGATCCTGACAGAGCCAAAAAGACCATACGGTACAACACTGTGCAAGCTCTCTATAATAAACAATAATAGTTTCTATTGCTCACATTGATTCCTTGCTCTCTCACTTTAGGTACTCCATCTTAGACAAAGACTGTCCTATTGGTATCAACCCTTTAACAGGTCAGCTGTCCACCCTAAAGACACTGGACAGGGAGCTGGAGGCAACACACATGTTTCAAGTTAAGGCACAGGAGGAGCCAAGTGGTATGTCAAACACAAAGACACGGACACAAATTGCATGGGTTTATTAATTCTGTTCCTTTAAACAATAGATGCTTACACACGGGGAAAAAAAATGAAAACCATGTGTTTTGGGAGGGAGTTAGAAAAGCCAAAAAACACAGAGTGTCCTTGTTATTCACTGAGCCACTTCTCTGAATTTTACTGAGAGACGGGAGTGAAACACATTAACAGGGATTTTTTTTTTTATAGATTTAACACACACAGCCAAAACACCTGGTCGACCCACACAGGGAGGAGAGAGTAAGCAGGAAAATCACATTAGTGGGTCTCTTTGTTCACTTGCAGCTTCCAAACCAAACTCTGTATTTTTAGAGCAGCAATGAATGAAATCCAAAGATCTATTTTAATGGCTTGTCATGATGTTTAAGGAACACAATGGTCCCCTGAGCTTGACAAGGTCTTCAATATATAGCACATGTTCTGTACTAAAGATAGTCTCAAAATCTCTGCACAAGAGACAAGAGAGAGACCCGCGTGTTTATCAAAAGACGACATTTCAAAGAAAACATCATCGATGCAAAAATAAATGGAAAAGCGACTTCATATTGCCAAAAAAAAACAAAACAGATCAACCAAAGAAAAAACAGTTCACATAATAGAACCCCTGTCAGTCTGTCCTTCACTGCACACACCTGATCATTAGTGTTAATCAGTGTCACATCTGTGTCGGATGTATCACATGATCCTTTGTCACCGCAGACATTTTAGAAATGTTTCCGTAGGAAAACAGGTGTTACTGATCACGTTAAAGATGACTCTGTCTGTTCAGATCATATAAGTCAGTGTGACAATGAGGAAACATGAAATGGGCAGCCATTTTGGCAGGTCGCAGTAGGAAAATCATTGATGCAAATAGTCAAATTGATAATGGCAGAGTTCCACTCCCCCCCCCCCCCCCTTAGTTTCAGGGTGCATGCTGGTTGAATGTCACACTGACTTACATGAACTGATCAGTGCAAAGGGCCCACTGAGGAAGATAAATGATCCAAGACATTCATATTTTGATTATTTAAAATCTAGACTAGAAAACGTTTTTTTCTTGCAGTATTGTAGGTAAAAACTGGAATATAATGAAAGATTTACGTATAAATTTAAGTACAAATGTCTGTCCTGTTGGTTCACCAGTCAGATTGCTGTGAAAATTCATGTTGGCAGCTACTGTCAGCAAACTCAGTGCTACAGGGCTAAATAAATCCCTGCAGCTAAGATCCATCATTATCGTGCACCGTACTGTTAATCACGCGCTGCTGTCTCCTCTCTATAGGTTTGGAGTCTTTTGTTAAAGTTAACATTATAGTTCACGACATTAACGACAACAAGCCTGAACTGGTTGTGGATGAGATCTTCGTCTGTGAGAACGATGCCGCGAAGACGGTAAGAAATAACTGCTTTGGATATAAAAAAAACGAGCAGAGAATCCAGTAAGGTAATTATAATTTTGTTTTATCTTTCCTCAGGTGATAGGAACTTTGAGAGCTACAGATAAAGATGACCAGCCAGCTTCCTTTAGTTTCGACCTGCACAGTGGAAGCTCCAACTTCTCCATCAAAGACTACGGCAGTGAGTCTTTATTTTTTGCACTGAGCTTTAATTTATTTTTCTGTCTAGTTCCTCTAAATGGTGCTCAAAGGAAGCACTGGCCTCGGTACTTGTTGCTATGCAACAAGTGAAACTCCTTTTGAGGCACAGCGCTTTGCTGCTGAAATTTGAAATTATTTAAACTTCTCCAAGCGTGCTTCAGCTCTCTCAGGCAGGCGGGGGATTTAGAGCCTGTCTGGGACTGTAAGTACTGTCGAGAATGCACAACAGCAAAATATTGAATGTAATGAGACCAAGTGGCTCTGTGGTCTCTGTGGATGACGGGAGGCTATGAAACATGTCACACACACACACACACATAGTTAGTGGGGTGCTTTTTAAAATAATATAATGGGGGAAAGAGCATGGAAAAGCAATTAAAATGATATGCATGATATTATTCATTAAATAAATGATTTTTTGACTAATATGTTATTACAATAAGTTAATACATAGAAGTCCGAGACACAGTTTTGCTTATAAATACAGCAGCACGCTAACTCACACACACACACAGTTCACTCTCACATGCGACGACTCACAAGTAACAGACACATGAAAGAAATGTCCTCTCATGCCACTAGCGCACATTTGCAGCTGAAAAAAGGTCTGGCTGTCTGTGTAGAGGGTAATGACTGTGTTGATGAAAGCGTGAGCATGCAACAGCAGGATAGTTCTCGTGCAAGCAAGCATGAGGCACACAGTCCTGCAAATAACACTGTACATGGATCTGGAACCCAGCAGTGAAACTAAATACTAGGCTATGATTTCTTACATCATTATGGGAACTTAAAACACGTTTTGCTTTATTATGAAACTGTTGCAAAGGCAGATTAGACAGTGTTGGCCCCCACTGCCTAGATATTTCATGACAATACATGATCTTTTTCACTTAAAATCAATGATTTCAAATTCATGATGGAACCATACCATATAGGTTACTTTTAAGATTCATCCCCTGGTCACGTGGAAATATGGGTTAGGGTAAGTGTTGTACACGTTGGTGCAGTTTTAATGAAGAAAATGTGCATATATACTGTACAAGTACACTTACAAATGTCAGTTAAAATAAACAGACTGTAATGTAGATGATAGCCTGATGCACTACAGACATCCTCTTTGATCCAGACATTGATATTTAGTCAAAGGTTGGTGCTCTGTTACATCAGGTCTCCAGTTTAGGACACAAAACAGCCCAAGTAAAACAACTTTTCATCCTTTTTGATCATCACGTACCCTGAAAGCCTGAGGGAGCGTGTTACCAACTGTTACAGTCAAATATTAAAAGTCTGAATCTAAAGCCTTAGGTAGTAAGATGAAAGATTTAAGTGAAGGGTTACTATTTAATTTAAGTGAAATATGAAACATACTGAAAGGAAGATAAACAGAAGGGGAAAAGACGTGAACTTGCCTCATCCATTTCCATCCTGCTCGTGCCTGGAGGGGTTGACATGTGGAGCAGATGGAGAGGAGGAATGGTTGATGGAGGGGATGGAGGTGGAGAGCTAAGGGAAAGATGGGTGAGAGAGAAGTGGGAGAAAAGATGAAAGCAGCCAAGATGAGCAGATTAGGATTAAGGGGGAAGGATAATACCAAAGTTACATTATGAGCAGAGGCAGCAGAGGATAATAATAATAATAATAATAATAATAATAATAACAATATCTTTATTTGTATAGCACCTTTAAAAACAACAGTTTACAAAGTGCTTTTACATTACAGAAAAATACATACGCACATATAAACCTAATCTGTACACATAATCTATAATTAAAATAAATATTAAACTGATTAATGATGCATATAAAGAAATGAGATAAAAGGATAAAAAATGATAAGAAGAGTTAAAAAATTAAAAAAAAAGGTAAAAAAATAAAAATAAAAAGACAGATTATAGAATAGATTAATTATATATAATAATCGATAATCTATATATATTTGTAGATTATATCACATTTTTTGGGGGGTTTTTAAGAAGAAAACTACAGAGCCCTCGAACTGACATGAGGAAAAAAAACTGATGAAAAAAAAACTACAACAACTGAAAACTAACAGTTCAGGACCAAGATGAAGAGATGAGGAGAGAGTCAACCATAGAACAGAGGAGAATAAATAAGATGGAGGACAAGAAAAACAGACACTAAAGAGAAAATATGACAGGACATGAAATGACAAATGTGGAGAAAAGGACAGAGAAAGACAATGAATGCAGAGGGAAATGAGGAGTGAGGACAAACGATGACGTCAGAACATCGGGCAGGAAGAAGGAAAAGAGGACGGTTGAGAACAAGAAAGTGAAGCAGGAAGGATGGGGGAAAGTGAGGGGGGGGGGGAGAAAAGATGGAGGAAGGGGGAGCAGATGAGGTGAGGAACTTTTTGAGAAGTGCTGGTTGTCAGTGTGGACCTCTGTTCTCCCCTGTGTTTCAGGAGTGTGGCCTCCAAAAATCATCTGACAACACCTCACACCACTTAACTCAAACACTGCTCACACACACGCACGCTTGTGCAACACGAGCTGCAAAGTGAAGGTTTTTAAATTATGTATCGTCTCACTCGCTCCACACACACACACACACACACACACACACACACACACACACACACATACAAAGTCAGTGTGGCTTGCACAGTGAAGTGACAGATCTCGGTGTTCAGGTCGGGTGGCTACATGAAAGCAAGTGAGAGGAAGAGGAGAGAAAGCAGAGATAGAGAGAGAGCGTTAATGAGAAGTGGGAGGAGAGAGGGATGGAAGGAACATTGAAAATATGGGGAGGAGGACAAATAAAGGAGAGATTCAAATTCAAACAAGACAGAGAATAGGGAAGAGATGAGTGAAGGACAGAATCAGGGCTCATCATTTATTGGGTCGAACTGAAAGAAATATTTATTTTAAATGAATATTTGGTTGAATTGACCCTTACATGAGGACACAATGTCATGCCATGCACTTCAGCAAAGCATGAATTGAAAATGTTGCACAATGTTTTCCAACGTTTGTCGAGCATTAGAAGTGTTGAATGACGAGGACTATTTTGGGCTTAAAGGTGAACACGGTAAAAAGTGTGAATGGTTGAGTCTAGAGTTTATTCTAGAATTATGCCAAGAGTCTCGGTGTGGATAAAATAAAATACTGTACCTCATTTCATAAAAAAACTGACATTTGCAGTCAAGATCTGATAAGTTAAGGTTGTGTTATTATTTGAACTTAAACCACCGACGTAGTGTTTCTTTGTCTGAGGCTTTCACAAAGTCTTAGTAGGCTTGAGTGATCTGTGGGGTCTTTCCTGCCATTGTGTTCTCCAAAATTCCACCAGCAGTGGGATATTGTGGAGAAAGGCTCCGCCCACAGTCTCCGAAGGAAACGTCTTCCTGCCAGTGTTTTTAATTTAGAGGGCATTGTTGGTTTAGGTCTGCAGATGAGACTCTGTGCTGCTCCTCATGTTTCACTTCTCTGTCTTTGATCCACTGTTGCAGGATTTAAGCCGTTGTCAGTATCTATAATCCTTAATGATTCAAATCCTAAATGCAGCAGACTGACAGATAATCATAAGTAATGACTCTCTTCTTGCTGTCACAGCTCATATTTTGTTTTATCTGTTGAACACGGTGGGGTATAAATAGACCACAGACTGAGCAGGTGAACATTCAATACACTTGAGTAAATCCAGGTGATGAGTCACAAAAATTAGACCGATTTTTTTTTCAAGAGGGGCTATAAATTTGTGTTGCACTTACCAGAGGGTTATGCATTTGTATTCCTTGTACAGATAACACAGCAGACATTATGGTGAAGGAGGGCCCGTTCAGCCTGGATGACCCCAAGGATTACACTGTGAATGTGCGGGTCAGTGATGGAGGACGACCCATCCAGGCGAGCATTACCACACTGGCAATCAAGGTCTGTGTGTGTGTGCGCGCGATGCACTAAAGTGTTTTGGGATTATTTTAGCGCAGACATATTAAACCAATTTCATGGTTGAATTTCAAAATCGGTCAAATTGTTAAAAGACACAGCTTGACTAATCAATTCCGCCAGTGTTTCATTGAGTAATTAATCGATTGTTTGGTCTATCTGATGCAGTCATGCCGCTGTGATGCCAGGAGAATTCCCACTCAGTGCAAAGCTAGTGCTCAGATGATGTCAATGAGTGTCCACGCCCTGATCGCCATCCTGCTCTGCATACTGACCATACTGGGTACGTTCAAATTACAATACTACTTACTTTTTTGGTTGCTTATTTCAGACTCCCTGATTTATTGGAAGCACTTCTCATAACATAGTGACTAACACTGTTGGCTCACAGCAAAAGGGTCACCGGATCAAATGTAACATATAACAGTTTCCTCCCACGGTCCGAAAACATGCAGACGTTAATTAGACACTAATTGACTGTAGGTTTGAATGTGAGCGTGGATTGTTATGTTGGTCCTGTGGTGGACCTGTCCAGGATGTACCCAGCCTTTTGTCCTTTGTCAGCTGGGATTGGCTTCAAGTTAAATCAATTCCATGTGGAGGATAATGCGGCTGACAATGAGTGAGAGTGAGTGTTTCTGTCATGAACGGTAAACAAAGGCAGAATTTAACAACAGCAAAATTCTCCAAATGTCAAATGCATTGCAGCTTTAAACACACGAAAAACCAAAACACCAGTGTTTCAGAGGATTATTTCATGCACGGAATATGTTAGGAGCTGGTGAAAGTGAGTCAGCATCATTTTGAGCCAAAAACTGCACATTTAAAAAGTTACAAAGAAGAAGATTTAAACCAGACATCCTAAATTTGGATTAAAGATAGCAGCTTAAAGTTGCATAACACGACCGAGTCTTCAAACAGAACTTGGTTGTCTTTTTTGATTTGTGGGTATTGTCAGTGCCAGATTTTGACTCCTTCAAAATGGAGCCAACAAATGTGTCCTTTCATACCCAGACACTGAGGGATCTAACGGGTGGACAATGTCCCTGGATTTAGACACGGCTCATATATCTATCTCCACTGAATCATTTATTTGTTTTAACACATTGTTCCTGAGTCTGACTGTGTTAAAGGAGTGGAATACTAGATGGGTTTCCAGGTTCACATCCTGTCTTTTTTGGAAAAAAAAAACCTTCTTACCTTGGATGTGTGTGAGTTTCATTTGAGTTTTTACCGTCGTGTGGGCATTTGAGAAACATGTGCTGTTTATAGGTAGATGAAAAACAGTGAATATCCATTGTTGGAACTTTTTCCTCAGTTACCAAACTACTTTTAGTTTCTCTTAGGGAATTCATGAAGAAGACATCAAAGATAGTTGTAAACTGACTGATTGTGATATGTACACAGATTCTCTTGCCCTGCTTTGCCGTAAATACGATTTGAGTTTTGTGTGGTACTTTTCTGCTCCTGGTGTTGTTGGCTTTATGAATAATGCAGCGGCGGATGTGGAAATAATGCCTGCGGATGTGAGCTCAATATTCTCTTTGATACCTTCGCCCCCTGCTCCTTTTTTTTTTTTTGTTTCTGGGGGAAAAGAGACACTTGTCATGTTGGATGAGAAGCACACTGGAGATAGTTGGCTAAGTGAGAATGATGAAAAGTGCAAAGGAGGCAAAGGGACAGAACTTTAAGATAAAGGAAGGTGGGGTGACAGAAGAAAAAAACAAACAAACGAGAGGCGAGTGAGACAGAGAAGTGAGGTGGAAGGAGACCAGCTGAGTGACAGAGCGAGACAGAAAGAGGTTGAAGAAGAGAGTGACGCCAAAGAGGAGAATTGTGGGAAAAGTGGCAGAAGAATAGGAGTGGTAATGAGGAGAGTTTATCAGCTCTTTAGGTGCCGTCTGCTTATCAAACACCACCAAACACTCAACCTATTAACTATTAATACACTCCTTCACTATCGCTGCTTCTTCCCTCAGTTTTCTCCTTCATCTCTCTCTTCCTCTTTCTCTTTCCCTCTGGGTGTCTCTGTCTCTCTCGTTCTACCTCCCTCCCTTCCCCTTTCTGTCTCTCTTTCTCCTTATCAAACACCCCCAACACAGGCCAGATTAACTATTTAATGCACTTGTCATTATCTGCCAGGGCCCAAAGCAATTTACCGTGCTACCCATTCACAGATGCATTTTCTCACCAGAAGTCGGGTTTGACACACCAAAAGACATTTTTCTCACTCATTTTTCTTCAAAGAAAGGGACTATGAATTTTTTTTTCTCTCTCTCCCTTTTCTTGCTCCTCTAAGTCTGATATCTCCAAAGCTTATTAAACTGCAGAGCATGTGTTGTAAAAGATTAATCTGTTAGTTTCCAATGTAAACTTAAATTAGTCCCACTCGCACTCAACTAAAAGGCATGGCTAATGCTGCCCATCCGCCGAGAGAGACACAGGTTCATTATGGGACCGAAGCTCCAGGATTATTTTAGCTAATGTATGCTCTGTCTTTTCCTATTCTACTCATCTGTCGCGCTTTTAGATTTCTCCAGCTTTCATTTCTTCTTTGTCTTCCACTTGACCTTCAGTCAGTCATTTGCTTTCCTTATTTTTTTTTTTTTTCTTTTCTTTGTTTATTTAGCTGCTTCCTTTCTATTGTCGTGGCCTTATTCCTTCCCCCTGTAGCTCATAAGCAAAAACACTTTAGTGTCTCAAACACACTTTCACATCCACTAAGCTTAAACATAAATACATCAGATACATTTCAAAACGAAAGTTTGAACCCCATTTAGATATCACCATGAGGTTTACTTCTATATTTTATCATGCTCTTAATATGTGGTTGGATTCGAGTTATACATCGTTACCACTAGAACTATATCAAACATGTTGATGTTAACATTTCAGCATGCAGTCATCATCCTTTTCCCCCTTTTACTGCACAAATGAGGTCATCAGTGAATAACTCATGGGCGTTATGTGTGCAAGTGATATGGCGCTAATCCAAATCGAGGTGTTGCCCAGAGTATTTTTCTGTATGTGCTGTCATTTTCAAAATGTGCCCCATTTGAATTTCATAACAGCAACAGTTTTTGTATGTTGAAGGTCCTGGAGGTCAAATCTGGAGTGTGTTTCCACCTCAATGCAGAACCTTCAAAATGTCTTTCTACATCTACACACGTTCCCTTTCACTGTCCCATGGTCTGCTCTGATTTTACCATAATGAGGGTTTTATTGTCGGCCTATTAATGAGAATAACAGTTTCTGCATGTCTTGATGTTGACACCAAAGTAAAGTGTCTGTGAGATGAGAACATCCGTCTCTCGCCCTGCTTCCTCTGTGGACCTTCATGCTTCTTTTGTCACAGTGTTGTGTTCCTTCACTTTTGGATGAACCCATCTCATTATTCCTGCAGCTGGTTGTGTTTTTTATTTGAATGGGCATTTTCTATTTTTTTTTTTTTTTTTCAAGACTTACTGAAACTCCTTTCCTTTGTTTTTTCTCCACTCCTCATTCAATGTTGCTTTGTTTCTATTTATTTCTTCATCAGCTGCCAGGTCCAACCTTCCTTCCCTCTCTTACTCTGTCCCCTCTACCTTGTTTCCTCATACCCATTTCCTCTTCCCCCCTCATTATTTACTGAATATTTCCTCCTGTTTCTTCTGTTCCCCTCCTGTTACTCTCTTTGTGCAGAGTCGACACGTGTTTGTCTCTGGCTGAGCAGATACATTTGTGGTTTCGATGCTCGGGGCGAACGTCTCACACACCTTAAACCCCTCATTTTCTCCTCAGTTCTTGCTCCGTTATCTAGTTTCTTGTTAGTGCACCACTCACCGCACTCATTTCCTCCCCATCCTCATTCTGTTCCGCTTTTTCTGGCCTAATTTTCTCTCATGTTTTTAAAGTGTTGGTCTGTTTTTGTGTTCTTCTGGGGCTGCCCTGATTTTTTTATCAGTTAGTTTGAATTCCTTCTGATGAAGCATGCTACAGAGTGTGTTTTATGTTTTACATCTTTTATATACGACATGCATACATAAATATACATTTCTTCATCTTCTTCTTCCTGAGTTTCCTAGAATATCTTGTTTAATGTTGCAAGGTCAGACTTCACAACTACTTAAAACTGCAACTTTTATCTTTTCCTCAAGGTTTTTAATTAGCATCGCTGGCTGTCAGTGAGCATCCATTTTTAATTTGCATGTTTTGTGTAAAAGAAACAACTCATTTCAACCACATATCACCCTGTTTCTGATGCTGATGAAGTGTATAAACACTAAATATGCATTTATGTTGTATTTTACAGTCATAGTGATCCTGTTTGTGATAAGGAAACGCTACCAGAAGGACTCCCTGGCTAACATAAAGAACAGCGGGGATATTCACGAGCAGCTGGTCACATATGATGAGGAGGGAGGAGGCGAGATGGACACCAATGGGTACGTTAGTCCCAAATATTTGTTGCATACAGTTCTAATAATACAAATGTGTCTATTTTCATTCAGAACCATGTTCTGATTTGATATGGTAGACTTTATCCTTACAGAAGTCATACTGCACTGATTTTCCCCCATCTGCAATATTTATCATCTTCTCTGCATCCTTCAATCTGCTGACCCACTTTACCAACAGATCATTAAAGTTTAGTCTGATCTGAATCTATCTATTTTTAACTGGCATCAAAACCATTTATAATCCGATATACTATGCACATTAACTGCATCGTATGCTTTCAAAAGCACACGCCGACTTAACTGGGAAACAACATCAGATTGCAGAGCAGTGAAGATAGGCAGCAGAAAGAAGCTACAAATTAATTTCTAGTGACATGTTAATATTGTAGGAGACCAGTTGTGATATTGGTGTTAACTGTCTTTATTAAAATCTTCTAAATTATGGCTCTGGTGATGTTTGTATTGCTCTTTATCATCTCTGTTTCATTTAAAATGAAAAGTATTTTGTGTTTATTTGACTCATATATTGGATATATACATTTGAGCACTATTCCACCACCATTTTATCTTCTAAAATGTAACTGATAGATATAGGTTATAAGTTCTCCCCATGGGTGCTTGGGTTTTCTCCGGGTTCTCCGTTTTCCTCCACAGTCCAAAAACATGTAGATTTGGGGATTAGGCAAATTGGACACTCAGAGTGAGAGTGAATGGTTGTTTGTCTCTATTTGAACCTGTGATGGACTTTCCCGGGTGTATCACGCCTTTCACCGTATGTCAGCTGGGATTGACAAAACAAATAACCCAGAACTCTAAAATGAGGAGACCATAAACAAAAATATAACATTAATATTTCTTCTTCTTCTGTCTTTTAGGTATGACGTCTCAATCCTAAGCTCAGCCTGTAATGACGGCTCCCTACTCCGCCACCCGGATCGTCACCCCCACCCCTCTTTATATGCCATGGTGCAGAAGCCCACTCACCCCACTGCATGTAAGGGTGACATGGCCGTGATGATAGAGGTGAAGAAAGACGAAGCAGACCACGACAGAGACGGCTTCCCTTATGACACCCTCCACATCTACGGCTATGAGGGACCTGAGTCTTTAGCCGGAAGCCTCAGCTCTCTGGGTAGTTCGTCCACTGGTTCAAACTTGGATTATGACTTCCTGAATGATTGGGGACCAAGATTCAGGACCCTGGCCGAGCTGTACGGAGTGGACGAACCCGACTATTACCATCAGTACTGATGGACAACATCTGCCGACATGCATACATGATGCCAAAACACACACATGTGCAAAACAGCCATATGAATACAGAGAGAAATGCAGAAAGCACACTTGTTTCATGCTCTCCATTTTGTTTCTGGATAAGGAGCCTTGGTGTGTGCGGACATTCATGTTCTCTAAAGTCTTTTCCAGTTTCTGAAAACAGAATCAGGGCACTCTCATTTCTACTGTAACATCAACTAACTTTTTCTATGCTAAGTAACCAGACTCAAGCAGTCTGTTAGAGCGATCAAGAGGAATCAAAGTTTCTGGAAATCTCACTTTTTTCTTTTGCAGTGGCATGTTGACCAAGAAGATGTTAGTGATTTTTTTTGATTTTTTTAGTTAGATCAACACATCATACCATCACAGTAAGTGACAACTAAGTGCTCCACAGTTTTTCAAGAGGATTTTTCCATCACAGACAATAAGAGCTGATTGTGGATGCACTTATATTCAGCTACATATAGAGTGCATCTACCAATGTTACACATTTCTCAGTGGTGAAAAAAAAAATTGTATGTCTAAAGAATGAAACGTTTATTTGGGAAACTTTTTTGAGTCAACCTATAACCCTTTGGACTTTACATAGATAAGAGTACATCAACTCATTCATTTGCTTATTTCCATGCTACTGGGGATACAAAATGGTGCACGTTAAAGCGATGTATTGCCTGTAATCTCTTTGAACTTTTGTTTTTCTCTGTTGTTGTTTTTTCTTAACGTATTTTCAGAAAAAGAAAAAGCCAGAAACACGTTGAGAGCAAGGTGATTTTTTTATTTTTGATCTCATGTTGAGCATTTGATCTGTAAATATCGTCACTTGAGGTTTTTATTGTTTGAGCTGCATTTTATACTTTGACGTGTTTGATCACAGCGAGGTGTCACTCTTTTGTTTTTGATAACAGTAAAAATAATCATCTTAGGAAAGTTTGACGATGAACAACCAACACTGTTGATGAGTCTGCGATATGTACCAGGTTATTGTTATGCATATATACATATATATTTATACCCACTCTCTTTCAACATATACAGTCATCTACATTTCTCTTGCAAGTTTTGACATGACATGTCAACAGACATACTTCAAAAGTTCCTAACAATTCAGCATTGTTTCCGTTTGGTTTTTTTCAGCGTAGAAACCTTTAAAAAGCGACCGTCTGATATGAATGAGGAGTCATTTTCTGTGTGAGTCGTCGTGTCTCTTTTTCCCAATCATTTTCTTGCTCAAAGAAGAGAACAATGGACAGACACACAGACACGAAAGGAAATGACCGGGCTGCTATTGCTGCTGAGACAGAATTACAGCATGTTCCCAGGCTTGATTTGACAGGACTCATCATCACAGTTATTGTTGAGATGAAAGCCTAATTCTCAGAGGCGTGCTAGAACAAAAGTCATTCAGACAACACAGGAAACACCAAGTGGCAAAGGCACCTAGTTGGGTAGCAGTGATGACTCTGAGGTGGCTCGAATAACTTTAACCTCTCATCCTTTTTGGCTACTGCCAAGTCATAAAGTCTCTAGTAACAAAAAAAAAAGATGATCAGTCCGACCAAGCTGAGGACGGTTTATCTTCTAAAAGTGTGAACTAGCACACATTATAGATCCGGAAATGACCAAGACTGATGAGAGGAATAATGTTATTTAAATATAGCACACACTGAAGCCATATTGAAGTCACCACTATAAATCCTTTTTTGTTGTTGTTTTGTATGAATCGATGCACAGTTGACATCTGATTCTTTTTATTGTTTGAAAATCGACTAAATTATTATTTCATGTCTTCTATTGGGTATCACTGACCACGATCCTTCATTTAAATCATTTGTGGTTCCATGCGATTAATTAACATTTTAAAGGCTGTCTATTGTTCTGTTGTATGTAATCAGGATCAAACACTGATCTCACCATTCGATTCCTGGACTTTTGGGAGGAGGCATGTAGAACGTTTAATTAGTGGCGTTTTAGCTTATTGTATAGATGAAAATACAAGATGGCTTCAGTTGCGACACAGTTATTATTGTTTTGGCAACTTCAAAATCAGAAAAATTGTGTCATTGTGAAAATGGTTGCGTTTTAAGATAATCATCTTGACATTTATGCAAAAATGCCTATTAATTTTTTTTCAATGCGATTCATTTCAGTTTAGAGAATTGAGTTTATTTATTCTCCTGTTTATTCTGTTTTGCTTGGACTTGAACTTGTTTCCTTAAAACGCCAGCCTGCTTGGAATGCCATCTGATAACCAGTGAACACAATAGCTGGAAGCCCTCTCGATGCTTTCCTGTTGTGTTCACATATTATGTGTACTTGGAGCTGCCTGATCCGTAAACCTCACTTCATCCTTCTCCTTGTTTGCCTCACCAAATCTCCCTCACGCCGTTCTTCTCCGTCCTTTAATCAGCTAAACCAAACAGTGGACTCAGCTTCCTGTCCATCTGGGGGGTTGTACCCGCCTCTTCCTGTCCGCGTTATCTCTCTCACGAGGCAACACATTGTGCTCACTTCCTGTTAGCCCAGCCTGGGAAACAAACTTAACCTCGAGGAGGAAGACAGAGCGAGGAAAGGAGAAACACTGAGAAAGATGAAGAGAACAATGTCGAACAGTGATGAGTTTTGCAGCTGAGATGCATCACACATGCACATGGAGTTAAAGTCCTGTTACTCTGGCATCTTTGATGAAGCAACATACATTCATTATATTCACAGAAGTCAATACACGTGACCCAAAGCTGAGAAATGTATAATTTTACACATTTGCACTGATTATTACATTCCAATCACAAGTAAGCCCATACTTTTGTGATTGTTTTGTTGCTGCTGAAGTAATATTCAAAATCAGATCTAAAAAAAAGAAGATAGGTCACTTGTTGCAAAAGCTACGTCTCCATTCACTGAATGAACAATGGAATTCACCATATTAAAGTTATTGCTTTATATTATTGTATTATCACAATTATTATGATTTTTATTTTGAAGAATTTGAAACAAAGAAAGGAAAAAATAGAATTGAAATCAACAGCATGTAGCAGATAGAGGTGCTCCAACATTCTCTCCAAACAGCAATAAGTGTCAGACATTCTGAGAAAGGTGGGTAATATACCTATGTTTCTGTCTTTATGTATTCTGCATGTGCAATTGTTGAACACTAATATCAAAATGTATTGGTGGTGTTTTTGGGGTAATGGCTTTTACTTAAATATTCCCTAATGTGTTTTGTATTTGTGTGTGAAACACATATACAGCCAGCAGTGTATTCCACTTTTTTTAGCTTCAAAACGGTCACTGTTGGAATCCATTGTCATTTAAACTGAGTCATTTCAATTATTCCTCTAATAAACACTGCCTCGTTAGACGTTCCAGAACACAAGACATTCTCTTTCCATACACTTGCAGTTTATCTACAGAATCCACTTTGTCGAGATGAGTTGCTCACTTAGTGCCATATTTATATAGTTTTGATTTATTTGTCACAAATTGTTGTGTGGCATATTGTATCTCCTCTTTAAAAATTGCTTAAAATATGACATCCAGAAACAAACAATCCACATCCAACATTACACTGTTAAAATGTGATTTTTCTGTGTTGTTAGGAAGCATACACCTTTGAAATATTTATGTATATGAAAAAAAATATGTGCCTAATAGTGACTTTTCTCTGGCCTCTTTTTTTTTTTCATTTATTGTATTTAGAATATGTAAAACTTGATACAATCTCTTTTTGTATTGCTGTGAAAAGTTTTAAAAGGGGTTCATTTTCTACTCAGTGAAGAGAGCAGTGTGTGTGTGTGTATGTCAGATAAATGACTTGAACATGTAACTTTCTGTCTGCTTGTAATGTTTTTTTGTGTCCGTGTGCTTGCAACTGTGCCACTGTAGATACATACACACAAATGAGTGTCAAACCAATCAAAACTATCAACCACATTGATCAACTTTTAACTTTTAACAGTTATGGTCTCAAAGGGAGCAACATGTGCCTTTATTCTTTAATATATATATCTATATATAGATATATATATATATTGTAATTCCCTTTTGTTTGTTTGTTTGTTTTTGTGGTGAACACAATGTTTTTTAAAATCTTTTTATGGTGTATATCAACTACTTTTTTATTACCTGACAATTTTGTAAATGCAAAATAAAAAATAAACTAGAGTTTCAGTGTCTTGTGATCTGTCCTTTTGACGTTTCAGCAACATTCATACAGCGAAAAATTGTCAAGCACTTGGGCTAGGCAGGACAAAGGACTCAAATGCAGGACTCAGAACACACGTTTCAATCAATAATCAGAGTTTATAACCAGACAAAGGTTCGGTACACGGGAGGTCAATCAGATCCAGCAGAGGTACAAAAACGTGAGGCAAAAAGGCAAGCAAGGTTCGATACATAACTATGACTGTGACTATGAAAGATAACGCTGGAATGTGAGCAAAGAACTACAACGAACAGGCAACGAGACAAGACACAGAGGGGGAATATAAGCAGTGGTTGATTGGGGAGTGATTGCATGCAGGTGTGGGAGACACAGTCAGGGATCAGGTGCACACAAACGAGGAAGAGGGCGGGGCAGACAGGAAACTGAAACAGAGACTAGTGTTGTGTCGGTCATGAGGGATTCGTTCGAAAGCACGAATCATTTGAGTGTACGAACTGACTGCGATCACTTCATGAACTGATTTGTTCCTTTCTTAGTTCAGTTGAGCTCAGCAGCGATCGTGGCGGACGCGTTCTGTGAATCACTCGTGAAGTCGTCCGCCGACGCCGTCACTCACTCGTGAATCTTCGGTAAACGACACCAGCCAAAGTGCGTGAGTGAGTGACAGCGCGAACGAGATTCATTCTCTGCTGTCACTCACTCTATGAACCGCGGCGCAAATTTACTGCACTCAGGGAGGAGGTGAGTCACATAGCAGGGCACTGGGCTCCTGCTAAGCACTGAATGGTTCGGTGAACGAATCTTTTGAACAAATCATTTTAATGAACGGATTCTAGTGATTCAGTACACTCAAATGAACTGCCGATCCCATCACTAACAGAGACAGGGCCGAGTGATGACAAAAATAAAACAGGATGACAAGACATGGCACATGAAGGTAAAACAAAACAAGACACTTCACTAACATAACAGATCATGACAAAAATACGTTCCTTTATTGTTAACAACTTAAGCATAGGCTACGGTGGCTCAGTGGGAAAGCGAGTCGTCTTTCAACTCAAAGGTTGTGGGTTCGAAGGTTGTGACGGCAGCGTATGAGTGAAAGAAAACATTTATGAAAGAATGGGTGAATGGAAACTAAAGCAGCTTTGAATGGTCATCAAGACTGGAAAAGCAACACAAAACCAATACCATTTACCATATAGACCTAAGGCTTGTATGAATGACTTACTGGGTTTAACGGGTTATAATTTTTTGACTTTGAGTCTCCTTTTTTCCAACTCTTATGATGAAAACTGCTAAAAAAAATCTAAATAAGAGAAGATGACAACATTGCAGGGATATTAGGTTACAATAACACAAGTGTCAGCTTGATGTTCGCAAATCCATTTTGGGCATTGGGGTCCAACTTCATTAGAGAAACAGAGACACTGCATGTTTTGAACGACAGAAATCATCCCTCAGGCCTGTGAAAAGGAGCGTTTGGAATTTCCTGCTACAGCCCAACCATAGCTGAGGTCAGGTTCATGATTTGTAGCAGATTTTCGGTAAGAAAACTTTAAATGAAAGTCTGAGAGTGTTGACATTGATCTGAGAAACAAAAGAATGTGTATATATTACCTGGTGATTCTTGTGCAGTCAGTGTTTTATACATATCAGATTCCATGTGGTGAAGATCAGCTTTTTGTAAAACAAACCAACATGTCTCGTCTTACACATGCGGTGCAGCAGTGTGTGTGGAGAGCTCTGATCTCCACACACACTGACATTTGATCAAAACTGATGTCTTGTGTTTTTCTGTTTCTTTAAAACCAAGTGTAAATCCACCACAGACCCAGGCTGTTTTATTATTGCAGGGGCCGGTGGTCGACTTGAAGGGTCAGATCTCCATATATGTGATTATGTCCATATGAAAGACTTGAGGGAGTGTGCAAGATCACAGGGCTGAGAAATGAGAGAGAAATACAAAGAAACAGTTGGGGGTGTTGGGGGTACAATAAAAAAAAGGATCCACTTCTTCAGTTGAGACTTTGCTGGTACTACACTAACACAGAGGTGTTTTTGTGATTTTTGATACGGCTGACAAATGATGCTTTCAAACGAGGACCAGGTGTCTAAACACCTCCAGGCTACATGTGTTTTCAGCAAGGTTAATCCCTGCCTGGTCCCAATAGTTGTGATAACAAAACGTTGAATTAATTTCTCTTTAATAGAGCTTTGAAAAATGACTCTTTCAAATTAGATGAATTAAGTACTGCCTCGTTCGAGGCGTCAGATTAATTAGCACTATACCTTCTAGTGTTTGGGTTTTTTTTGAGAGGAGAGTCAATATTCTGTCAGGCCATAGTGTTTCGACTTGGGGCATTTTGAGGATCACTGTCAATTCAGATGTCTTTGTGCATTTTCCCTTCTCTCCGTTTATAGCAAACACCAAAGTCACATGTCCTCAAAGAACATACTGGAGAAACAAAACATGCAGATTTCCAAACAAATCCAAAACCAGTGGGTTTGATTGACACCAGGATATCTGAGAAACTTCTCCCTATTATGTGCCAGATGTCCCGTTTTTGCTCAAGCAACTAAAAAAGAAAACATCATAGGTATGTGGACATCTGAAGAAGGCCTAAAGATTCTCTCACATTAATCCAGCCAAACAAATATGTGCTCCATCCACGGTTCATTTCTAGTCTAGTGAAGCCTGCAGGACAGACACATTTGATTGTGCATTTCCTGTTTAAGTGCAACCTCGGACTGGAAGGTCAGAGTTCATCTTTTTTTCTTTCAACTTTGACTGAGCAGATGCACTCGTTTGGCCGACTGAAATACTGACGCCCTCGCGTTTGGACATGATGAAGCTGTTCATCGGCAGCTTGTGGTCAAGATACAGGGACATGGTTTATATATACATAAATATATTCATATTCTTTTAAATGTGAATTAACAGACATTTAGGTCATGCATTTTGAAGACCTTTTGAGTTTTAAGACCTGAATAGACATCACTTATTTAGGTGAGGAGTAAAGCCAGAGGATGTGATGTCAGTTTGCAAGGAGGAAAAAGACTGAATGGAGAAAAAACATGATGATCGAGTGAGAAGAATAGATGGACTTCTGTGGAAATACCCCTTTGTTCCTCCCTCAGCCTCAGCTCGGCTTTGGTCTACTTGTGGTGAGGATGGGACAGGACCAGCTGGCAGCAACATGCTAAACATTGCGATACGGTCAAACTACAAAACCAGACTATTAAACTGAGGCATGTTTTATCCTTGAATACAATTACATGGGGGACTGCAAATAGATAATCCTTTGAAGTCCGATCAAAGAAGGTCTGAATTTTGAAGTGGGCTGCAGCATGTGTTTACATGTAAAAGGAGTTGATATGGGGAGCTGTTTACATGACTGCAGCATGTAATCCAGTTAGAGAATATGCTACATCTTGTCAAGAGCAGTTAGCATGAAAAACAGCGTCAACGGTGTTCTGTGCAACAGTAGATGTTTTCTGTATCACACACACACACACACACACACCCCACAAGGTATTATATGCAGGTTTGAAAGGACATTTTTCACATCAGTATTCCCATTTCCTGCTGTGAATGTGACGTTCTATGGAGCTTCATATTATTAATTATTATCCCGCCATATGGTACCATGTTCTTTTTACTGCAATGGTTTGCAATCAACTCGTATCTCTTGTAAGATGAGATAAATTCACACTGTGTGCTGTTATTGTATGAAGTAACATAAACCTTTCACTGTAAAACATTGCACTGCTACCAGTATAACCCTGGAGGGCAGTAACACATAGTTATTATCAAAATATGAAAGGAAAGGCCTCCAATCATGTAGTGGTGCCATTTTTTTTTACCACCTCACAGATCAAATCACACATTTAAGTTTTGTACTTTTTGAAAAAATAAAAATGAAGATTCTGAGGGAAAAACAGACAATTATTCATAATCACATTTAAACCTTTAGCACCTAACCCTCAAAATGTCTGTCTGGACCTTTTTTGTTGCTTAGTTTAATCGTAAAAAGGACAGAAAAATGTCCTGTGGCTAATATTTGTCAGTCATTTATAGTTTACTGCATGTTAAAATAGTAGATTACAATTTAAAATGAAGAAAAACAAAACAGTTTATCTAGAAAAACATGTAAACACTGTCGTTGTACATGAACAACAGATTTTGCGTGTTCAATTTGAAATTTGAACAGTATAAAACATATTTACAATACCATTTTTTGAGACTATGTCTCTCAATGTGCACAAACAGGCCAAAAATGCAAACTAAAACTTTTTTCAAATTTTCTCCTCTCTGGCGACAAAGACGCTGATTCTCTTTTTTAATTTTTAATCAGATTAATCACAGGGTAGCTGTGGATTAATCACGATTAATTACCATTCGTAAATATGCCAGAAAAATTCTAATTTTCTCCTTATATTGTTGTAGGGGGCCATACCAGTCCCCAAAATGTGAAAAAACAAGACTCAGTCATGTTTTAGTGGTTCCACTTAGTGTAAGTATAGGCGATAAAACACGCAATGTTTAAACCTCCCGCGGAATTACGACATAGCGAGCATTTCACCGTGAATGTTGGCACCCTGCCAGGCAGAGTACTTCACAGCTCCACCGTAGCTCCCCCTTATCCCTGTGAAATACGAGAGTGCAGGCGAGGGAGGAAGAGTGGCTGCACAGCGGAGCACAGTGTTTTACACAAACTTCCAGCCTCAGAGGACTTGTGTGTCCAGTGGATATATTTTATTTATGAAAAAAATGTTCACAAGCTTCACAAGCCCTTTGTTGTTGATCGTGTATGTAAATTCCTATGCTAGAAAAACACCTTGAACGCACCAGTTCCACTGTAGGCGGCGCTAAACGACACAAGGAGCGAATGCAGCTAACGGAGCTAACTGGTAAACGGCGCATGGACTCCGGTGCCGCGGCACAGAAAACTCATTTTAACGATCGGGAGGCATGTAAACATGACGTTACGCACGTCTTTTTCCTGTCAGTCGTCATTGAAACTCGTCATGCGTTATAACGCCGTTAACGTGCTCAGCACTCATACTTTTTAAATGAAATTTAAAAACATGCGTCCAAAAACAAGCCCCAAAAAAAAAACAAGCCCAAAAACATGCGTCGGCCCACCGGGCATTGCCCGGTACGCCCGATGACCAGTGCATGCCTGCTGCCAATGTTCCACTAAAGAGAATAATGCAAGTGTATACAAACTAACCTAAACTAACTCTGGGCTCATGATGAGAGTCAGGACTCATGTCCGCATGTCTTCCGTTGCATGTCCTCTCTGCTGGTGTGTAAAATAGCTGTGGTTGTGTCTTTCTCAAAGCAGAAATAAAGCTGTGGCATGCAGCTCAAGAGGGAGAATATGGCATTACTAGATTTAGGGGTTCAACTCCCAGTTTGTGAGTCACTCACAGCAGAGCAGGATTACTCAGATGCATCAGGGCCCCTCCCACGTGGAAAAAGGCCTGGTCCTCATTCCTGGTTTGAAAAGCGCTGCAGTCAACCATCACAAAAGTAGATGTGCAACAAACATGGCACTGACACGCTGACAAATAAACCCCAGTTCAAAACAGCCACTATAAAAGCAGGAGCTGTTGCAGCTGCAGACACTGCCAAGGTCCTGTGTCTCACTGAATGTCTCCAGGAACAAGACAAATCAGAGCAGAGACCCAGACATGCTGTGGCTCCCTCTTAGGAAATATATGGAACATTCTTGTAACTAATCAGCTTGGAGGAGGTTAAGAGTGAATTATCAACTGAAAGAATCATTTTGTGTGACATGGGATTTCAACAAATGCTTTGTGCATGAATGTCTCGTCTGTGAACAGCAGTGTAACAATGTCATGTTTTGCTTTGTGCAGCAAACAAAGTATTTCTAGACCCACATAGGGTTGTATATAATTTTCAAAACCATGTATTTACACTCACACATGATTTACACTTCTCTGCATCCTGAATGCAAATCACTCCCTAATCCACTGAGGCTCTATCTGTGCTTTTACCTCAAAACACATTTGAATGATTAATATCAGTATGCATACACATGATTACACACAATAAATTGTATTTCTATGGCGTCGACTTGATTTGGTTTTATCATCACCTTCACCATGTGCATGAGAGACAAGATAATTGAGTTTGTCAGACAACAAAGGAAGACAACACAATCTGAAAAATGACTTCCAATCTGACAAGTGGCAGTGCTCTGTCGCCACACTGTGGTTGAAAGTGAGAAATACACCTAGTGTTGAATACAATTGTTTTTATATTATATTTAATCATATTATATTATATTATTTTATATTGAACAAAGTCTTTATCATGTTCCAGAGCAACTGAACAATTACATGAATGTATCACTCATTTTAGTGACTTATCATACA
This sequence comes from Microchirus variegatus, assembly GCF_963457635.1. NCBI lineage: Eukaryota > Metazoa > Chordata > Actinopteri > Pleuronectiformes > Soleidae > Microchirus > Microchirus variegatus. The sequence goes on along the minus strand of NC_139812.1, from coordinate 2,960,579 downwards.
TACATATAAATATATATATGTATGTATATATTTTTTCTACTATACACAGTAGAAAATGTACATTAATATGCTGGCACAACAGCGAGTGGGAAAACCTTCTGTTTTGAGAATAATGAAATGCTTTTAATTTACTTTTTATTAATGAATGAACCAATGTGGTTGTGGCTTAGTGTGTTCACATAATTTATGCCTACATACAGATTTGTTTAATTTATTTAAAACAATCATTATATCAAACATTAGCTTGGTGTATGGTATGTTAATCTCTCTTTTTTTGTGGCATCATTGTAACATTGTTAATAAAAAATATGATGCACTATTCAAGTTATGTGAAATTAATTATTTTATACCACTGATGGTTGTTTTTTGACATTAAACATGAATTGTAAAGTTAAACTTTACAGTTAACTTAACAGTTATCTTTTGACTTGACTAAATATAGTTTTTGTCAAAGTGGTCAAGCCTGAGACACTGGTATTATAAACTTGTAACGATGCTGATGTGCTGATAAGTAGATCCACAAGGATTGAGAAACTGAAACTGAGCAAAGTGTAAGATTCTTCATGACCAATTAAAGTTGTTATTTTGACTTGTGTGCTGGTGTTACTGCATGAAGTTGTTGATGTTCTCCCCGTGTGTGCGTGGGATATCTGAATGTTCTCCGGTTTCCTCCCACAGTCCAAAAGCATGCAGATTTGGGGATTAGGTCAATTGGACACTCTGAAGTGATGGTTGTTTATCTCTATGTGAACCTGTGATGGACTGCTGACCTGTCCAGGGTTTACCTGCACCATTCACCATGGGTCAGCATGGGATTGGCACCAGTAAACCCCACCCCACAACCCTCAGGAGGATAAAGTGGTAGAATAATTAAAGGTAAAGATAAGGAAAACATCCAAGTAGAAAGTAAAAAAAAAAAAAAAATGGTTAAAATCGTTATGAATTTCAGTGAAATATATAATAACTAATAATCACAAAGTGTCTGTTTACTTGACATTATATATCAAGTTTAATGTTACACATTATAGCAAAATAATTTGTGTTGAAACACAATATTGTCAGGTTGTCAACTCATTTCTAAATGTGTTACAGTGGAAACATGACAAATACCTGTTGTGATTTGTGTTTGTTTGTTTTGTTTATTTGTCTCATAGTGTACAGTTTTGTAATCTGTTGATGGGAACATGATGATGTGGTGTCTGCACATTAAACCGATATCAGTAAGGCATTTCCTGGCTGGCTGTCCCACCACCGCCACCACCACCACCGTGGTTAAACGCTGGACCCTGGATGGATGATACGTCTCATCATCCCGGGCATGACACACTTACTGAGCTGCAGAGCTGATAGAGCCACGGAGCGCGAGCCCACGGGACATGAGACACGGTGCGGAAAGCAGAGACGAGGATAGAGTCGCATAATAATGTGAGGAGGATGAGGATGCGGGGAAGAAAAACAGGTGATGATGAACAGACGAAAGGATCGTAAACATTGAAGAATTAAATAGGCCATTAAGCTGCGAGGGTTGGATGGATGGAGGGATGATGATGATGATGACGGTAGTGAAGAGGCTGCTGTGAGGACGGGACCGCGCGGACAGTCAAGCTCGCATGATCAGTGCGCTACTGTGTTGATGATCATCGTGCGGGTAAATCTGCAGGTGTCACGGAGAGCTCAGGGAAACGCTATTCTGAGGAGGTGGGCCAAGTCCCGAGAGAGGGAGAGGGAGAGAGAGAGAGAGGGAGAGAGAGAAGGGGGAGGACCTCAGGACTCAGTGACAGTCCGGGATGTTGTTGCTGTTGTCGTCAGTGATGTGAAGCGACATTTAGGAGCTGATGAAAGGCGTCGTGCCAGCGCGTGGACGCGTATTGTTGACAGGTAAGCAGCCAATGTTGCACTCTCTCTCTCTCTCTCTCTCTCTCTCTCTCTCTCGTGATCCCAAAACTATAAGCTGTGCATATACTCCACACATGTGTCTGTTATTGCAACTGCTGTGCTGATCAATGTGAATATTCTGTCACAGTTAAGCCTTTTTGAAAGTCACTGGGAAATCTGCAGCTGCAGCTTTAATGCAGACTTGATCATGATCTTGTCATGTTTTCCATTTATTTCCACTCACTTTACTAGATTTTAGGGAGTAAAAGTTACCCCCTTGCCTTATTAAATGTACTGTTTTGACAACTTGAGTTCATATTAACATTTTAGATTAAACACCAACAGTCTGAGAAAAAATACTTTAAAAGTTAGCATTTAGCATCACATAAAATGTATACTCCAATTACACATACATGTCTCTTTGTGATCACAATTCAATACCTGACACATTCTAAAGTCTAAATTGGCACACATAATAGAAATTACAGTTATTTAAATATAAAGTCTTCATGTTTGCAATACGAGCTCTAAAAATCAGTGAGTACAGGGTTTACATTTTATAAATGTTTGATCTTAAACCAGTTTATACTTGGTTTGTGTCATATAATGCTACTCCAGAGTGATGTGGAGAGACAAAATCAACGTGAATCCAAAAATCTACTTGGTGTTACACACGCTCCACCCTGAAACTCACATTAGTTACATTAGAGAAATCGAGCACATTTACTCCCGGATCCCACAAACACATTCTGTGGGTTCCCATAGGAGCGTCGTAGGCGTCTTACAGTGATTTTTTGGAGTGGCTCATCTCGCTCTCACTCGCTCAGCTTTACTCCCACACACTTTAACTCTCTTGTTTCAGCAGTGAAGTACAGTAGCCTTACAATCTTAACAGTCACAGTAACAATGCAAAGGGAAATGAAAGCACCGTGTTCTTATTTCAACTCAGCATGAGAGTCTGCTCTTGTTTTAGTGTTTTATTGTTTTTTATTATTTAAACATTTTTACTGTTTTATAGTTTTATTATTTTTATATATCTATATATATATATTTTTTATTGTTTTATTGTTTTTATTTCGTCTCCTATGATCTATGTGCCATGTTTTATTTATTGTATTGTTAAGCACTTTGTACCAGCTACAGCTGCCTAAAGCGCTCTATAAATTAAGTTGAGATGAGTTGAGTTATTTAATTACCCAGCGTGCTATGCATGTGCTATGCATTAGATGCATCTAAAAAAGAGGAAATCCAAACATGGGTCAAGATAAAAACGGAAAAAGACTCCGCCCACAGTGACAAAGTATGTGTATTTGTTTGTGTCTTTTCTGGTAAGAGCCAGTTTTCTGGGGTTTTTGAGCTGAAGGCTTCGTATGGCGTGGACAGTGGACTTCCCCAGAGGAAACCAGAACCCTCCATGGCTTAACTAAAATGGCTTTTACTCTGTAGTCAGCCATGAAGGTCAACACTACTAAAAAGCCTTTGACAAATTCATGTAACAGAGATTAGCCAGTAGAGTCAGAAGACTGTGACTCAGTGCACATCCTGAAAGATGTGTTCTATTCAGAAAATACGCGTCAAAGTAGAATATAAACACACGACCATCATATCAATATATATCAAAGATCCAGTGTAAATGAATAAGAGACATCTAATGGTAAGACTGTGTCGTGCAACTCTCATTCACCCCTCCCCATTCCAAGAATGTAAAGCTATGATGGAGGCCTTCACATGTCAGAAAGGACATCTAGCTTCTCTCTCTGTCATTTTGCTCAATCTTCTTCTAAACAATGTCCTTAAAGTATATTTTAAAGGTTTTTTTTTAATCTTAGGCTCTACTACAACCAAATAATTGTTGTTTAAAAAGTGATTATACACATATCCAAACATTCCAACAGCCTCTGAACTTGTGGTGGTTTTACTGTCTTATAAATTATATTGTTACCAAGACAACTTAGCTGCTCAGTCATGCTCCAATATCAGACTGAGTCATTATTAATGGTGTGAAGACTGATAGAAGTAGCATTAAAATCATGTATGAAATATTTAGTAAAAAAAAAAGTCACTTAAATATGACAGTGGGGAATGAAGATTGAATGGAAACTTGTCGAAAGGGACAAGATGAACTCTCTGTTCCACAAAGACTGAACCTCTGACCTTCGCAGCTTTCGGCGATGGCACCAGCGCTCTGACCGCGGGTCCTGCCTGCGCAGCTACAAATACGAGTCGGTACGAGATCGGTGCCTTTGCCAAGACTGACAGGTTGAATGGATGACAGGGTTGTATGGGCCAAATAGACTGTCACAGCGAGCTGGGAGGAGATGGATTAGAGGAGGGAGAGAGGGACAGAAAAGGAGAGAACGCATCAGAGAGAGAGGAGGGAATACCAGAGAGAGAGATGTGGAAATGATGGAGTGCTATTGTGGCTACAGGCAATACTTGATTTGCTGTTCATTACCTGTTTTGTGTAATCTGTATTACATGCTCTGTTTTTTAAATAACTTCTGAAGCAGCTTTTACAAAATGTCCGTGTCAGCACATTTGGTCCTTGAACTTGAGGAAATTGGTCCTGGAAAGTCCTTGAAAATGAATTGAATTTGTTTTCAACCAAGGCTTGGGAACACTGGCCAAATTTGAGAAAAGATGTCCTTCACGGATAAAAGTCACTAGCAACAAGTGTTGTATTGCATGTTCTCAACTCCAGAATAATTATTATGAGCAATAGTTTGTCCTTGTCATTGTTGTTATTGTTATTTACTCGGCTCTGAATCTCAACGTGGGATTCTACGAAGCCTTTCATCTCCAACTAAACTCTCTCAAAGGACATTTACAGGTTATTTTGAGAAAGTGTCTCTCAAGTCTCAAGTAAACCTTTAAAAATCTACTCTTTAACATTAACAGTTTATATCGTTTTGACCAAAATGAACCAAACCAACAAAGATAAATATGTGACATACCCATTTGCAGCATGAGATTTATTTAGTACTTAAATAAAAAATAACAATCTGTTGTGCTGATTATTTATAATTAACGCAACTGCACTGTAATGTATTATTTTATCACAGGACTAACAAAAACAAAAGAGGTTTTTTGAATGACCGGAATTAATTTTTGTTAACTTTCTGTAATTAGTTAAAAAGAGTGTGGAGTGGATTGTGATTTTCCTCTCCCACTCACTTTTTGACTGTAGCAGTTCAGCTGTAGCTGCATTGTGCAGTGGAGCTGGAGTTGACACAAATCCTGTGAGTTCTGTTCTCTCTCTTGCTCACACACACACACAAGTACAAGAGTGGAGTGAGAATAACCCACTGTATGTGTCGCGGTGTGTGTGTGTCTGTGTGAGCACTCGCAAGTGTGTGTGTGTGTGTGTGTATGTGCAAGTTTCAAGAGAGAGAGCGATGGGGAGAGAGGAGATAAAGTTCAATCTAGCTGCCAGAGTGTGTTGTCTGTGATATCTGTCTGTGAGCGAGGGGACTGTTATGTAACAACAAAGCAGAATACATCATAGGTTCTCATGAGTGTGTCACTCGCTAGCACGTGCACACACACACACACACACACACACACACACACACACACACACAGACACACACACACACGTTTGTGTGAAGTCCCTAACTCTAACTCTATTCTCCTCACTATTCTGCTAGATCCATACCTTTCTCCAGCAACACATCTTTTGGAATTCTTTAAGATATCAACATTCATATAGATCACATATTCACGCTTTTTTTTTTTTTTTTCCTATCATCTTCTTATGTGTTGTTGAGTCAACGTTATGATTCCTTCTTTCACATTTTTAGTTGTGATATAAAGTAGCAATAACTTTGCAGAAATCACAAAAATAGACCGTTTTTATCTTCTTTTTGTTCATTAAAACGAGCCAAGTGAGCTTTGAACTGTGACGTATTTCCGAATGTCACAAATTCAATCCGATTTTAAACATTTTGAGTACTTTTTGCTCCGGTTTGTTTACATAGTTGGTGAAAATTAAATAAATGTTTCATGAGATGCCTTTAGGTTGTGCTGAAGAAAAGGAAAAGACTCTCTAGAAGCGCATTCTTCTGCCTCTGTATAAACTGTTTGTTTTAACATAGTAATGGAAAAAAGCAGCCGAAATTCTCTGTGTTCTCATGTGGGTTCCAGTATTTTGATCCCCACAATGCTGCCAGACCCCACAAGAATACAAGCGAAATATTAATTTTTCACAGTGTGCATGATTTGTTGAGGAAAGGAGTTTAATCCATGTCATAGGAACTCTCGTTGTTTTATACCATGTATGACAATGGTTTTACTAAGACATGAAATGAGATACCAAGGACTGCAACAGGATGCACATTAAGAAAATGATGTCAAAAAACATCGAAATGTAAGATTGTCCAACAAGAGAGCATTTCATCTGAAACCCGCAACGCAATTGGGTTAATGTAAAAGTGCAGTAAAATGAATAGATGAGTGTGTGGCGAGAAAGATTAGAGCGATGTGCAACATGAAGGAAGAGCTGTCGATGATGTCAAACACGCTGATGTAGTAGGAGAGTGGGAGGGCAGGGCAGCTTTTGGGTTGGAGGAGGTTCAGCGATGGCAAAATCCAGCTCCAGATTTAGCTCGTTCATTCTAACAGCAGCTGGAGTTTGTTCTGATGGGAAGGTTGTTTTAAAATGTGTAACAGCAAGGAGAGCTTTGTAGTATTTACGTTTGTAATTATCCGTGTGTGTGTGTGTGGGCGCGTGTTTATTACCTCTTTATGACCAGGAACTGGCTATGTTAAGGGAATATTTGAATTGTTATTAGGTTAAGCATTAATTGGTTATGGTTAAGGTTAGGGACACGTGAATGGAAGTCAATGCAGTGTGCTAGGAAGAATAGCGCAAACCGTGCGTGCGTGCGTGCGTTTCAGGTATTGATTGGAACATCTGAACCCTGTGGCCATGTACTGGAAAGAGTAGTGAATACACACTAACATACATACACGCATATATGTGGCGTGGGTGGCCACTTCACTGCCTCACACACACACACACACTCGCAAACACACACACGTTGCCTCGGGCTTCAAAAACAGCTGGGCTTGGCGACTCGCACATCAGTCTCTGCTCCCTCTCGCTCTCCCTCCCTCCCTCCCTCCCTCTCTCTCTGTGGCTTAACACAGTATCTCTCTCGTTTATGTCTCTCATTTTCCATCGATCTGCCTGCTGTTTGCGGCCCTGCTCCCCACACTCTCTGATCTGCCTGACTCCTCTCCTTTTCTCTCTCTCTCTCTCTGTAGTTGCAGACACAGGAGCTCTGTGTGGTGGAGAACAGTTGGCTTCCTGCCTGTTGAGATGTGCGAGGAAACACTGTGAACTGGGGTTCATGCTGATGAAATTGATCTGCTCAGGTAAGGAACAGAAACCGTTTTTTCTCCTCATTACTCGACGCAGTGTTGGATGTTGACCTGTTTCTGCAGATGTTGAGAGGGGAGGACTTTTTTTTTTTTTCTTGAAGGACATAATGTGTGATTCATGTGAAAAACACACATACAGTACAGAAAAAGAGCCATGGTCATTAATCTTAAGTGCGATAGTTGATAAACCCTGATCTTTAATTGAAAGTTCACTCCATATCCTAGATCTATTGAGTCGTGAATTCAACTTATTTTTTTTAAAGTTATAATTTTATACAAACAAAATTTTTAAGTCTGATATTGAATTTTAACCATGTACTAGACCCTGTTGATAAATTTATATTTAACATTTATCATTCAAATATCCTGTATTACTTTTTTTTCTGTTGAAATGTTTCAAGTACTTTAATTACAAAGAAAGAAGATTTTAGAAGTGGAGAATAATGAGACTTGCTGTTAAGACTGATTTGACTTCTGAGGTGAAATGGACACGTGTGGTTCTGATCGTTACATTTCAAGATGCTGTAATGAATAATGTTAGCAACGGGGGCAACAAGGTAGCATTTTACGTTGAAAAGTTTTATCAATTATTTTGGGAAACATAAAACAAGTATCACGACGGAAGGACTGCTGTGATGCGTGATAACATAGTACTGCTGTGGTCATCCGTTGGTTATTTTTAGCTCGATCACCGGTTGAGCTTTTTAACCTTTACAGTATAAGGTGGATGTATTTATAGGACCTTCCCATCTCAGTAAATGATGAATCGCTGTGTTATGCAACAACTTCTGACCACACCGGAGGCAGGAAAGAGACAGAGGGAGGAAGGAACAGATGGATGGATGATCAGATGGACTGATGCATGACTTTTACAGATGCATGTTTTCCTGTCACAGTTGCCCTCAAAGAACACACAGCCAGTTTAATTTCCCTGCTCTCTTTTTATGCTCCCAATTCAAACGACCGTCCCCCCCCCACCGAATTCCACCTTATCTGACTCCCTGTCCTCTGCTGTATCTCTTTTTCGCTTTCACATCACTTCTCTCTATTTCCAACCTTTTATGTCTCACTCATTCTCTTTTTCAACTCCTGCCGACTTTCTCTTTCCCCTCTCTGATCTATTATTCACATCCCTCTCTGACTCTTTCTCTCTCCGTCCCTCGACACCTGAAATCCCTCCGTCCGCTCCAGGGCATTTAGTTCTCCACCAACGGTGCTTCCCTCCCAGGAAAAGAAACAGAACAATGAATAAAAGAAGAGAGAGTGAAGAGACAGATAAAAAGCTTTGGGACGGTCAGCTCTAGCCTATATATGCCAAGGTGTTTCTTTGTGTGATGTACTGTACAGGTTGACATTTTACACAGGCCCTTTGTTAACCTACAAAAAGACTGTTTTTCATGCGATTGAGCTCGAGCATGACGTTACTGGGAAATGTAAGTCACATGTTTGAAAGAAGTTTTCTTGTATTGCTTCCTTCCCATCTGCATTAGGGACAGAGGACACACATAGAATCAACTGCTATGTCTGCAGACATGTAAATAATACTGTAATTTTCATCCCTCTTCTGCTGCTTTATCCTCCACGAGAGTTGCTGTGCCAATCTCATCTGACAGAGGGCGATAGGCAGGGTACACCTGGAAAGATTCCAAAGAGTCCATCACAGGGCCACACAGAGACCACTCACTCTCACACCTACGGTCAATTTAGAATGTCCACTTTATCTCATCCCCATATTGCATGTTCTTGGACCCGGAGAAAACCCACGCACACATGGGGAGAACATTCAAACTCCACGCAGAAAGGCCTTTGTTTCCGACTGGGTCGCGAACCCGGGTCTCCTTAATGCCCTACTGTATCTTGTTTCAGAATGTATACATTTTTAAACAAAGTCTTCAAACTTTTATACATTAATTTAATTGAATTTTCCATTGCGATGCATCTCTGGTGTCCACATCCACTATTGTATGCACTCCTCTTTGCTTTTCAAAGCAGGGGAAGAAAGATGACTTTGACATGCGGAAAAACCAACAAAAGCCGAGACAAGAATGTGCAGTTTTGTTGCCGCTGTCGTGTTAGCTGTGCTTGGAACCATCAAGTACCAACGCATTAGAGAAAAATCACATTTACCCTTCTGTTCAATCTGTCCACAGTATGTCTCAGACCACCTCCCAAAGTGGTTTGGCAGATCGACTAACAATTTGTCCTCAGGTGTATTTACACCTGTATTTACAAGTGGTCAGGCGCTATCTGATTGCAATCCGATCACAGAAAACTGTGAAGGGGGCCATTGTTGCAGTGTCTACATGTAAAGAAATAAAGCAGGGCTGTGTTACTTTGCCACAGCGACAGCATGTTTTCTCACCCATCCTCTGGAGATTTTTTCAGTAGATTTCAGCAGACATGTCCCACATGGCAGCTGTTTGTTGCCCGGGGGTTACTGTTACTGCCATTGCTACTGCTGCTACTACTGATGTTGCTGTTGCTTCTGCTTCTGCTGCTGTTGTCGCTGCTGCTGCTGCTGCTGCATCTGCTGCTGCTGCTGTACCTCAGAGAAGGGCATTTAGTCCACAACTGCCAGCATAAACATATTTTTTTTCATAATTAAACAATGTATTGCAACAAACGCTGTTTGCTATGCTCTTTAGATGCTCCCATAACTTGCCAATCAACAAACTAATCCAAATGCAGGGAATCCTCACAAAGACAAGGGAGGTGTGAGAGAGATGGGGAGAAAGAAAGAGAGCGGGGGAGAGAGAGAGACACTAGAGAGAAGTTAGCAGCATAACACAATAAGGCAATAATGATAACATAATATAAACATCACTGATATGCGTTTGAATAAGTGCAGTACCATTTGTATTTGTTAACAACCACATATAGAAATGGTGATCTAGTTTGCAAAGCCTGTATCAGTTTATGTCGGTTCTATCATGAACCGTAATGCGTATCTGTATGTCTGTGTATGCGCACATCCATGTATACGTATGTGCGGAGGTTGTCACTTGGTGTGGTTGGGAATACGTGGTGAAAACCGCGTCGCCGCACTTCAGCTCCCCAGTAAAACACATTTCAAGCGTTTTAGCCCAACAAACTCTGTTCTAGAGCAGCTACGTTTTGCCACTGGTGTCAGAGTGAGGCAGCATTGATGTAGCAAGAAATGAATGAGAGAGGAGTGTTACTTTTGTGAGAGTGGCTGTGATTGGAGCATGACTGATGATGCTCTAATCAGCAAAAGTATTTTTTTATTATATTTATTAATAAATAACATAATATGAGTGTAATAGTTGATCGCTGAAATCCTAATCTTAACATATAATCATTTTTGCACGCCCAATATACAGTGTGTGACCTGAAAGGTCTCTGTGTGTTGGTATTTGTGAGTTTGCCTGTGTGTGTGATCATACCGCCTCTCATATCACTACAAAAGATAAAAGCTAAACAATCTACATATTAGAGCACTGGCATGAGCGTGCATCAGATGAGGGCAGATCTGAAATGGAATCACCTTCTGTTCCCCCTCACTGCACACACATCATCTATCCATCTATCAGCACAGTGCCACATCGCCTCGCCTTCCTGCCGCCAAGCCATCAATCATCAAATTCCCATGCTTTATGGAAATGGTTGGAAAAACTGCATTTAACGGCATTTTACCTTCTATCTCATCCACGTATCTATATCCACCCATCTGGCTGGCCGTCCATCCATGCTTGCATCCAATCTAGTCACAGTGTAAGGTCATTTATTTAAATCTATTTAAATGGATATGAGGAGTGTGCATACGCAGGAAGATTTCACGGCCCGGTTGGTCAGCAAATACCAAGGTTGTTCCACCTCACTAGCCCCCCATCAGGACCCATGGACAATTAATACACACTACAGGTGGCCAAATGTGTGCCTGTGTGTCTGTCTATCTATTGTACAGTGAAACTTCTGGAAAAGCAAAGGGGAGAGGGGGTGAATCATGTGTGAAATAAAAGAGACAGAAGAGATGAGCTACAGATGAAACAAGGAATGAATTGGACAGCCACCAGGTACAGTATGGGGAGTAGAATGGCTGTTGAGGGCAACAACAGCATCACTCTCAAGGGGAAGTCGAGTAAAGGAGAAAAGCAGAAAGAGAAATTGAGGGAGGTGACTTGGAACGGCCAGATGAATAAGGATGGGAGGGGGGAAGGAGAGGTGAAGGGTAAATGTCTTTGCTAATGTCTTGGTGCCAATATTGACAAACGCTGGCTCCCTTTGACTTCAGCACACTAGCTGCATCCTCTTTTTCACTTCATTAGCTCTGTCATTTCAAAATGGACATATTGGCTCATCTTTTCAATGTCATGTGGATGAATAGACAAATGGAAAAGCAGAATACCAAACATTAAAGAACCAAACTGCTGCAGTCTTAAGCTTCTTTCCTACAAAGCTGTTTTTCAAAGCATGTCACAGTTAAGACAGTACCAGCTTTAAAGCAGTTCGATCGAAAACCTCTGGCTTTTTAATTATGAGGCTAGACCTGAGTGCACATTATAATGGCACCATGGCAATGGCACCCACCTGTAGAGGGGTTTTTTTGTGGAAAAATGAGGGCTTGAATTATAAGCCAAAGGAACTGTGAACAAAGTAAGATAAGATATGTTAGGACATTATTCTTGTTCCAGGTTGATCCAAAATATTACAATAATAACAAAGTACAAAAACAACAATAAAAATAAAAGATTGCAAAAAGAACATCAAAAGTGAAACATAAATTAAGCGTCAAAATAAAGTTTCAAAATAAGTGCCGAAAGATGTAATCTAGATATATTTCACATGATAGTGAACATAATAAAGCCAATAATATTGAAGTACAAAAAAATAAATATTGCATATGAAATTGAGAGTTGTTACACATGGTAATGAACTGTGATACTGAAATATGTTGTTGATATGGATCTCAATAAGTGAAAACTCAAATAGGGTAATGTGTTTATTACTCAGGGTAATAAACACAGCCTTCTAAAATCAAACAGCAAGGACACAAGGGTAACACTTTGACCAATTTTATTGGGGATTTAAGAAAAGAAAAAGTGATAGTGAAGCCCTGGGAGCTGAAAGATTGCATGCATAAGAGGAGGAGCCTAACAAGACACAGGCGAAGCACATCAGGACGCGTCTACAGACAATAACAAAATACAAGGAGCAAAACTAGACAAGATTCACAAGGACACAAACATTTGACAACAAACACTGAATGTTTGTCTAAATGCAAACTCAAATCTCAATGTCCAGTTCTTATTGTCTGTATGTGACAATGTGACACAACACCTGCTATGAGGAAGTACACGTGTCCTTACTGGTGTCTGACGACTGCTGCGTCTTAACTAAAGTGAACCACAAATCAGTTTTACATAGAACTGGAACTGCACTGAATGGAATTATTTTTATTTGAGAGAACAATAATAAGCAATCAAATAATCTCTGGCTCTCTGCAGTCACAATAAAGCTGAAACTCTGTGGTAAATATAACTGCTGGTGCACACGCATCAACCAGCAAGATTCAACCTGGATGCCAGAGAGCAAACACAAACACATGGAAAAGAAACATATTGCTGTTCAATGCTGACTCTCCAGTGTCAGTTATCTCAGCTTCTCACTAACACTTCAGTCTGCTCACCTTTTTTTCACATGAAAATCTGTTAAATTCTGAATATTAATGCTCAGCATCAACGCAGACAGGACGCCCTTCCGTTAACATCCAAATGTGTCACTGACCAGAAATGTGTATTTTTGTTTTAATGTATAATTGCGTTCTTTTTTCCTGTATGGAAAAATAAACTCACACATTTCTCAACAATATGAAACACTTGGGTATCAACACGTTTTCCTCTACATGTTAATAACGCTGATCTGATAATAAAATCTTCTTTGTGATTAGCCATGAAAACATCTCACTGAAGTATATAATCAGCTGTAATCAGGCCTCTGCAGGTCATATTGGCAAGTACAAGTGCGGAAGCACAAACAGACAGATACACAGAGCCATTAAAAACAATAAATTATGGCATTTACGGCACTGCTAAAACATCTAATGCTGGCCGGAGACTTTGCTCATTACTGCACATATGTGTGTGTTGCAGGCTACAAAGGGAGGTGTGTACAGGAGCTGTTTTAATGTAATCAAACAGTGCCTCTCTCTCCCCTCTTCTACTCTATTTTATCATGCCTTCTGCTTCTCCTCCTCTCTGTTCTCGCCTGTCATTACCCCCTTCACTGCAATATGGGAGGGAGAGAAGGAGGGGGAGAGAGGGAGAGAAAGGAAGCAAAGATGGGGGATAAGAAAAAGGCCAAGCGCCACAGAGGGAATCACGCAGAACAACAGAGCCTCAAAGTGTGAGGCCAGGCAGGTCAGAGAGAAAAAGAGATCATAGTCTGACAAATCATAAGGGAGGGGTACGTCTGAAATGGGCTTCGCTGTAATGATGCTGCAACTACTTTGGCTTTTACTGGATTGAGAGCAATCCTCCTTAAAAGAGGTGACACTAAAAAAAAAAAACAGATGGGAACACTTTTAGGCAGATTGTGTGATAGGTGTGGAGATGGAAGCTGATTTTCAACAAATCTGTCTGGGACCCCGTGGTGCATGGCAGACCACACGTCTGTGGTTGGACACAAAGCTCAACAACTACAGTGATATACAGTGTGATGCTGTGCAAGAAAGAAAATGCATGATATCTGAGCTGCCACCAAAGCTGTGGTATAAGCTGAATGTTCACCAATGGCTGGATGACATCTTATGTAATACTGTTGTGTCTGATTTGCAGAGGTGATGTTTTTTAACATATGTCTGCATGTCAATCGGTGAATATACATGCCTATACTACTTAGATATTAGAGCAAGTCCACATGTGTTCAAATCAAGACAATCAAATATACTTTATTGTTCTTTCGGGGAAAATTTGCTTGGACAAAAGTGATATGACAGAGAAAAAAAATATATTTTGTTTTCACTGTCTAGTACAGAAAGGTGAAAGCTTTAGATACACTTTCATGAAACAAGAAATTAAAGGTGCATTATGTAATAAATCTAAAGCAACTGGGCGTAAAATCCTCCTAATATGTCACAGGGACTCAGGAATAATGTTCATATAACAAACTGAACTCACCAACAACAACATTACAGCCAAAATATTTGCATTAAAAAAACATTTTTGCAGAATGCAAATCATGTTTATGTTTTGAAATCATGTTTTGGCTTGTGGCGCCACCTACTGCCGTCTACCAATCACTGCAGTCATTAGAGTCTCAGCTGCCGAGCAACCACGGGTTGTCACGGGTTGTGTACCTAAAAGAACTCGGTATTTTGAATTTGAATTTAGTAACCGTTTTTTGGCCACATTCTTACATATGGCACCTTTAAACATTATTTTTGTAATGCATTTGTTCTCAGCTTCCTTTATAAACATGGTTTATTTTGTTAACAAATATCAGAAATGACATCATGAGATTTTAGGTTCGGGAGGAAACCATCTAAATTAAAAAGTGTGTCCACCTTCAACTACGTCCTGTTGTAATGACCTGCCATAGAGTTTTTTTTCTAGTATTTATTTCCAAACCGAAGTCTTAAATACGCACACTGGAAATAGAAGTCAACATCCTTGTCGGTGTGTAAAGCATGATGCGTAATACATGAATAAATTCATTACAAAACTGAAGACACATCAGCTCCAAAAACTGAAACGGAATTTAAATGTGAAATATTAATTTTGTGTATTATACTGCTGTGCATAATGTATGACCACTTCAGCTGAAAGTGACCTTGTCTTTCAGCAGTGTCTCTCAGTTTTTATTTTTTATTATTTAGTTTTTCAGATTGTTTGAGTTGGACTGGTGGTAGATCCTTGAAACTTGTTATTTATTAATTAGATGGGGGTGGGGGGGGGGGGGGTCCATCTGCCCTTCTGAGGTGATCGAGTGACTGCTAAGTAGTGTTGTTGTGAGGTGAGGTGGCTGCAAAATAGTCACATTGTCCCTTACTGCGTCTGAGCCTCACACTCTCCAGTGAAAAGAGTAATCACAGCCTATTTCCTAAAGCAGATAGCCTCAGTGGAAATGCTCAAGTTTGTACATGCACGTTTGAACACACACACACACAAAGGCCACAGCCTGTGTGTGTGTCAGTAGATGAATCTTCCATGTTATTTTCTTGCAGTGCCCAAGTGTTGATTGACCAATCATAGCCGGATTTAAAGTGTGACCTGGCCATTTGGAGCCGAGTCGTTGAGACTCATCCCCTCGGTCTCGTTTGACATTTGCCAATCATGACTTGATCTGCAGTATTTTTTGATCAATCAAAGCTGGATTTATGGCGCTCTCCGACCAATCACCGGTGGATATACTCATTGCTGGGACTGATATTCAGTTTAGTTTGCTCCACAAAGGCGCTAGCGTCACAATGGGTTTCTGATCTGTATTTGAAACAGAGAAACACACTTTTAGGCTGAATATATTATTAAAGTTATTTTTGTAACTATCTGCACTAACACCAGGTGAATCTCCCAGGGCCCAATGCACCTGCTGTATAAAATATTTCCCTCCTTACTTCCATTCAAACTCTGCATCCATACTACTCTGTTTTTGTTTAAAAGTATAACAATTCTACTTCATATGTCTGCAGTGTCCATATTACTCTGGCTTTTTTTCAGCTCTAAAAATAGAAGAACCTTCTGGTTCTGTGTGCATTTGAAAACTCAGGAGCTGCATTTTAGTCTGGGCGAACAAAGACAGAGAGCTTTGAAAACAATGATGAAGTTGCGCACATTCACTTCCTGATTGTTTTTTATTAGCTGCAATTTCACAATCAGCTATAAATCTGTTTAATTATCAGTTTTCACCTCGTCAGTCATTGTTTTTCATTCGTAGTAATTTCAGGAAGAGTCCACTTCCAGTTTACACCCACACACGCATGCCGAGTGTACCTGAATACTTATATGATATATGTTTTCAGGCATGTGAGCATGAATGCTGATTATTTCTGATATGGAGATGAAATGTTTCAAAAGGTTTCAGATTATTATCTGAAAATGTAGTTTATGCTGCAGTTTACACTGTATTATAGATATAGCCTCACAGTCACGCCTACGATCAGTTTCCGAGTCTCCGATTCACCTAACCCTCAATCTCCATGTCTTTGGACTGTGGGAGGAAGCTGGAGTACCTGGAGAAAACCCACACACACAAGGAAATAACATGAAACAGGCTTTTTGCTGTGTGGCACCAGTGCTCGACTCCGTCGTGCTCATCAAAAGGCTTATTTTATTTTTTTGTCAAGATTTAAATTGTCATTCTCTCCATCTACAGTGTGTGTTAATTTATCTCTGTTGTGCAGAGATAATGAGAATAGTAATACGAATAAACAGTTTGTACAATGTCATGCCCTAAAATTAGATAAATGTAAATACATGGGAAAAACTAAATCCGCTGAACTGGATTCTCTGAATTTACCACGCAGTATTGCTATAGGTGTCATTGGTGGATCAGGAATTGTTTTTCGAGATAAATAATACAAACAAGTGACCACAACTGTATAGCAAGGGATGGTTTCAGCTGAACAAGTAATAATAAGAGGTGTATGATTAAATGAGGGGAAGCCAAGAATTTGGGCCAGCAGGGTGTGATAATCTGTCTATCTGCCATCTATTCCACATGGGAGAGAGAGAGGGAGAGAGAGATTAAGGGGATGTATGATGTCTTCTGACCCATATTCCATGTTTAAACCATGTTGGTTTGTGACCCACATACCACCTCATCTAAATACACACCCTAATTTAATACTGGTACGAGTGTGACTGAGCACATGCGAGTGAGCGGATTGCATCGAGGATTAATGAGATGTTGTGCTTATGATATAGCTGCAATATGATAATGTTAGAGCTGGTTAACTGAGATAGTGAATACATGCCAGTGCACTGTGAGGTTATGCTGGTTCTGGTGATGCTGGCAGCTCAGTGAATTGAGCTGAATATCATAATGTGAGACATGCTTTAATATTCAGGAGACAGAATGCACTGTGGTAAGATGAAGGTTTAGAATTGAATGCAGGTGCCACACTGGTTCTAAATAATTGTAACTAGTTTCCATTTTGTTGTCCGTTAAAAACTCTTTGTGGTCTTTTTGTGTGTCTGATTGCTTTGTCCTTTTTTTTTTTTACCATTTTGCATCTCATTCCGGTCAATATGCATCTCTTTGTAATCATTCTGTGTCAGTGGTTGTTTGCATTTTTTGTGTGGCTTTGTGATCATTCTTTGTCCTTATTCTGCTCATGTCACTTTGTAGTCATCTTGTGTTTCATTCTTGCCAGTTTCCATATCTTTGTGGTCATTCTGTATCTTTTTGTTTATATTTTGTAGGTCTTTTGCATCTTTTTTGTCTCAGTGTATACTGTACCTATTTGTGTTCATTTTGTGTGTCTTTGTTGTGACTGTGAGGGTTTACTGAAGGCAATGTTAAGGTCAGTACGCTGTGAGGCAGTTCAAAAACAAACAGAGGTGCAAAACTCAACAGGAAAGAATGTCGGGGAAAAGGCAAAAGAGTGTAACTCACAAGATAGATTGGCAGTGGAAAGAAACAGCTGGAAAGCTGATGGACTGACATGACAATGCAGCCGGGAGTGTAATGTGAGCTGAGCGTCATTGTGTATTACTACAAGGTAAGCATGAGTAACAGGTGAACCTGAATGAATACAGGTGATGTGAATTAAAGCGAAGCATGTAATCAGTGGAGTGAAGAGGAGAATGTGCAGGTGAATTAAAGCTTTGAGAATCCAGAGGACATTGTGACATCTCAGACACAGACACGTCAAAAATCATAAAGTCACACACAATGAATTACCAAAAATAAATGTTGGAACAAGATGAACTGGCAGAAACTGAAAGGTGAACTGGAGCCAAATACTGAGGGGAGTTGAGTTAAATTGGTCACATGTGGAACTAATTGGGGTGGAAGAGGTGAAGTTGTTTGAAATGAGAGAGGATAGTAGTGAGTAATCAAAAAATAAATTCATATTCCAAACAGAAACAAAAGTATGACCTGACTGAAAGCTGATGTTACCGTTTGTGGTTAGTTTGGGGACTTTTTGTAATAAGTTTATGTCTCTATGTGATTATTTTCAATCACCATGTAGTCGGTTCATGTCTCTGAGGTCATTTTGTGTCTCGTTTATAGTCAGTTTAGTCTCTTTGTGGTCAGCTGTTATTGTTATTTTGTTATTTCCGTAGTTTATATCCTTTTGTGTTATTTTATGTCAGTTTCTATTTCTTTAATCGTTTGTCTCCTTGAGTGTGTTTATGTCTCTGGTTATTTGGTGTCACAACACAGTGAGTTTAAGTCTTTGTGGTTATTCTATGTCTCCTTGTTACATTACATTACATTACATCCTTGTTGTCAGTTTGTGCCTCTTTGCAGTCACTAGGTCTCTTTTATTTCATGTCTGTTTTGGGGCCTTTTTATGTTTTTGTACTTGCTCTGCTTTGCACCATAAAAACATTAAATGCATACATGTATTAGAACCCCAGAGCCTTGGGGCCTTTGCCCAGTAGGGCTTTTTATAATTTTATTACGTTCTGACCCTGGCATAGGAGGCTCTGTCCCTGCTTAGAAGACAGCACAAATAAAATCCAGCAGCTGCTGAACATCCAACAGCAGAAATTTGGATCAGGTATGAAATAGTTAAAACTAGGCTGTTTGCAGTTGTAGAAGGGTCAGGGTTTACTATTGCCAAGTTGCTGTCTGTCAACATCGAATGACACTTATCATGTCAATAAAAAGCTGCCAAATTCTTTTTTTTTTGCCCACAGTCAGCAAAGTGCGTGACTCGTGTCACCACCCTCATAGTCACTCAGTCTATACCAATGTACCCGTCAGTCATTGTGATGCCTTGTCAACCTTGAAACAGCATTAGCCAGAGGAGAGGGTGTGTGTGTGTGTGCGTGCGTGCATGTGTGCGTACAGCTTTCACAGCCCGTACAGTGTTAAAGACACACAGCAAACTCATCAGCTTATCAGGAATTGTATTTTTCACTTTCACAGACTGTTTTGCTTTTGTTTGACAGTTTCAGGATGTGTGCTGGTTCACTGTCACACTGACTTTCAGGAACTGAACAGAGAGCCCTCGTTAATGTGATGTGAACACCTCTGCTTTTCCTGCTGAGACATGTCAAAACATGGCTGCTGTGAAAAGGGAAATATCAAATTAATAAATAAAAATACACAGGGCATAGTAAATTAATACAAGCTTTAAAGTAGACATATAATACCCTATTTCTACAAGTTAACCTAGTTCCCTGGGGTCCTAATAAACATGTCTGTGACATGCTTTGGTCAAAATACCTTAAAGATGAAGCACCACAGCAGTTCAATCACCCTGCCAAAACAGCCCTGTTCAAAACGCTCAGTTTTGAGTGCGTGTCTCTTTACATGCAAATGAGACACAGGAAACTGCATCAGCGTCACTGAGGCTCTGGCAGCTAACAGCATTTAGCATTTGGAAAAGCCATCATTTGCAGACTCTAGCCAGTACATTGGCGCCATTTATAATATGTATCCACTGGACACGTAAATCCTCTGACGCTGGAAGTTTGTGTAGAACTCTGTGCTGCACTGTGCAGCCAAGAATAGAACACTTTGAGTACTTCTGCTCTTCCGGATACTATTGCCCTCGCCTGCACGCTCACGTTTTTTTAGGGACAAAGCGTAGCTCCGCGAGACAACAATTACAGAAATGTCTCATTGTGACATACAAATGAGTTCGGAAGTCAACATTGTGTGTTTTATCCCCTGTACTTAGACTGAGAAGGACCACAAAAATATGAGCGAGTCATCTTTTTACACAATGTGCCTACTCATAGGGCCTCCAGAGTCCCAGATATATGTATTAAAATGTTTTTACATAATATGTCTCCTTTAAAACAAAAGGGTTTTTTACAATCACAATCCCTCCTCTGCACGTGACCAAACCATCTCAACCTTGCCTCTATTACTTTATTTCCAAACCGTTCAAACTGAGCTGTCCCTCGAATACACTCATTTCTAATCCTGTCCATTTTGGTCACTCCCAATTAAAATCTTATCTTCAGCTCTTCAGCTTTAGACAGTGCCACTGTCTCCAAGTCATACATGATAGCAGGTCTCACTACCTTCTTGTAGAACATCCCTTGCAAATAATTGAAGACTAAAAAAACACTGCATTGGTACAACCACTGGATAGCAATTACAGTTAGCGAAAACCATGATGCTTATTTAAAGTAATGTCTTTTTCTATGCAGACATAGGCTTGGCACATTAATGTTCTTCATGAATTTATTCAAACATGACAGCACTTTTGCATTGCCCGGTCACTCTGTAGAATCTAGCTGTGAGTAATTGATGGAGAGCATCAGTGTCACCGTCATCCCACAGGCTGCATCAGTGATGGATTTGTTTGAACTTATGTTGTCTTTAAAGGCTTAATTAATAAACACTCTGAGGCATGACGGATGGCCGTCTGTGCTTCAGTGAATACAATATATTTTAAATGTCTTAGATTTGATTTGGATTTCCTTCTCCCTCTTTATTACATCCAATCATCCTTTTACAATTCATACAATGAGAGGAAGCTAAATATGAAACTTTTGTAAAATGCTCAGTCAGAGAGAACGGCAAAGCAGTGCCTTTGCACCTGGTGTGACGCGATTCTTTAAAGCAGAAGAGGAAATTTCGAGCTCACTGGTGTGAAGGTTTCACTACCAAGTCCTCGCTTTTTCTCCTTCATCTCCTCCTCCTATCCCAGATTCAGCATGATTGTTTAATGGCAAATGTCCTCTGTCCTCCAGCCCCAAAGCCCTCCTGGCATCTGTCCAATACAAAATCAGGAAGGAAAGGGAACACAGAAAGCAAGAAGAGGAACAGCAAGACAGCGATGAAGGACAGAAAGACAGGAGGACACACGTGTGACAAAGATGTAGTGTGGGTGTCTGTGAAGGCTGAAGCTTTTTTCCAGTGCAGTGTGAGATAATGTGACACTTTTTGTCATAGCCACAATATCTGCAAATGATGATTTAGCGTTGAGGATTTTTTAAAATTATTATTGTGATCACTGCCAATGAAATACCTGTGTCGACATACATGTTATTTAATATTTTGAGTAGCATAAACTCCTAAAAAAATATATATATATTGATTGCTTTGGAAACTAAAATTCTTGCCATTCTATGTGAGGTGGTGCTCAGCGCGCTGTAGCTCTACCTGTTATTGGTTTTTCTTGCTTCTGCATATTCAACAGAAAGAGTCATGTTTTACTCCAGTCTTTCTGAGGGGGATATTTTTAGTTCTGGGACTGCTCACGTGTCAGAAAAGGAGGAACAACATTGTTTCTGCAAGCAGTGGAATATCTCCAGAGGTTCAGATACTGTAGGTCATCCTGCTATTCCTGGTGCTGAACACACACACTCATGTAGAAATACAAGTGTATAGCTGTAATCACAATGTTTAACAACTCATTACCATATGCAAGACACATTTTAATATTAAAGATTCTGTACTCATAGCACAAAAAAATATATATATATATATAATTGTGTCAAATAGTTCCCCCTTGAGTTAAAATGTTGAAGAAATATATCATAATTGAACATCAACAACACCAGCTGAGAGGTTAATTAGTGTCTGTGCTAGTTGATGCAAATCCAGCTCAAGAGATGTGTTTTCACTGTGTTTTCAGTCAGTGCCGGAAGAAAAAAAAAAAAGAAAATAGGGAGAAACTAAATCAGGAGGAGACAGTTCCCAGCAGTGCCTCATAGCTCTTGATATGAAAACTCTGCAGCAGAGCATTTAATCAAGTCAACCCAGCAATGACAAAATTAAAAAATAAAGATGACGCTCAATGGTAACTTTAAATGCAGAGAAAAATGTCACTCCCTGCAGCAGTCATTTGATTCATGGGCTTCTAATCAGTATATTGTGATGAGGGGGGGGGGGAACAAAACAAAAAAACAGTGGAAAACTTCATGTCAAACAAACCTATCCATCTTATCCGACTAAGACAATAGGACCCAGGTCTTGATTCCAACACATACATTGAATAAACATCAAATTGTATATGAAATTCAATATTTTGTTTTAGAATGGTGTCTTGTTTACATTTATTTTTGCACGATGCAGTGCGATTTTAGATCAACAATTAAAAATATATTCTAATAAATCAGCGAATGTTTCTTTATAAAAGTCATCTTCTAGTTTTTTTTCTGAGTCAGTGTGGAATGGTTTAAAGGGGTTTATGTCAACCCTTAAAAGTTAAAACAAAAGAAGTTCAGGATGCTCAACATTTAGATTGGTAAAACAAATGACTCTTTAAAAATTACACACACACACACACACACACACTATACTGTATGCGTGTCACAATGTTACTCTGAAAATTGACAACAACGTTGCAGTTCAGGCTTCAGTCATGTTTATTATCGTCCCTCATCGAACGTTCTGCCACAAACCTTTTCTGCCACGATGCATAGTCGGCCATTGCTGTGGTATGTTTCATATTGAAGAGAAGGAGGTTGTAACTCATAATGACAAGCTGTCAGATTGAATCAGAGTGGTCGCTTGACGCTCCTGTATAATGTATGCAGCTAATGTACAAAGTGATGCAGCATACGCAGCACTAGTCAATATCACATGCTCTTAACCTTTATAGCGTGTGACACCCCAAAATAAAAGACTCCCCAATTTGGGCTGACACCAAAACACACAGCATCCATCTATTGACCTTATACATCACCCAAATTATTAATTTCAGTTGAAATTAATAGCTGAAAAAAACTGCCTGAAGGCTGTCTGTGTGTTTACAGCATGTTTTTAATTACACTGTGGTTACATGCCTTCATTTCCCCAATGACTGTCCCAAAAACATCTGAATACAAATCTACATTGTTAGATGTTTGCACAATTTATTATTTCGGGGCAGTTTTGTTTAAGGTACGTTGTAGTGGAGCTAAACAAAAACATTCTACAAGTACTTAAAAATGCTTTCATTTCTGTTCACCCACAGAAAGAAAATATACATGTCAATTAGTGCTCAAGTTCTGGCAAAAGGGGATGAAAGAATTAGCCACACTGGTTTGCAATAGAGACCCACTGTATGTCATGCTGCACCTCCACTGTACAACCATCAAAAGCAATGATGCATTTCCTCTGACCTTTCATTTCAAAAACACTTGACCAGCAACACTGCTGTATTCAAGTGGAACTCATTAACCCTTAATCACAACATACACATCATATCCACCTTATTGTGAACTGCAACATTTACTGGAGAAGAAGGTAGTAAATGACCAAATCATGACTATTTGAGGTGTGATGTCAATGCCGTTGAACAATAGATGACTTTCCCACATGGAAAACGCTGCTTCCTGCTTCAGCGACAGAATGTGCTGAAAATGTCATGTAATCTATTCATGCAAGGTATGAGGCCATAGGAAAAGAGTGGATTCAGGTCATCCTGAGCTCAGAACCTTTAAAAACAAGAGTAACATGTAGATATGCTGGGTTGAGTTCATATAAGAACTCCATTTGAATGCACCTTATTTATATACAATGGCTCCAATATCCTCACACAGAGGGATGAGTGTGCTCAAGGCATTCATACTCATCATTCATAAGTAATATTTGTTTCCTCTGTTGCTTTTTATTGGATGAAAAACTGATCTCTTCTGCTTCCACATTTTTTTCCTCTCCCTAAGGTTGTTAATATCACTAAACCATGAACATTAAAGGTGGCCCTGCTTTCTGAAATGAAGGCACTGCCAAAAGTCACAAACTAACAGTTGGATGTCTCATGTCTTATGAGTTTCTTGTTAGTGCAAAACTCTACCTGTGATGCTCAGGGATGAAGTCCAGTTGTCATGTCCATAAAAAAACAAAAGCTGAATATTTCAAGGGAACAAACACACATAAATAGTCTGAACACTCAGCAGAAGTCTGGTGTCAGCATCAGGAGAACTGCTCTTTTGCGTCACACTGTAGTACATGGTAAGAGGTGGCTGCATATTCAACAGTAAGCTTTAGTGACAACCTGTCAAAGTGAATTACCACTCTTGCCGTTTCATTATATATGAACATATAGTATACCATATATACACTCTACCACCCATAGCAGTTATCACGTTTTGAAGTGAACACTCCATGCTGCTCATATCGAATGCTTGGCAAAAACCCTCTAGAAACAGTCAGATTTGAAAAAGGTTATGAAGCCATAAGCTGGACGTGAAAGTCAATCATCACTAAAACCTTGTTTTTTCTTGTATGCATTTTTGTTTTCTGTTTTTGGGTAGTGGGAGTGAGTGCACCATTGCTGTGACCTCTTATGGATTGGTTTGGGCACCTGAAGGAGCACAAGGAGGGTTTTTTTTTTTTTTTTTGCCTTTATGTTTTGCGCTCCTACCAGACAGGGCTCAACTCTGATATTGTCCGTTTTAACATGTAAGCAAAAAATGAAAATTGATTGAAAAGTGATTTTGACCATTTGCACAGGACAATTAATGATGATTTAAATGAAGAGAAAACAAAAAATGGAAATTGATTTTAGAGAAAAAACACTGCAGTTGTACATGAACAACACATTTCCAAAACCATTGGAATTTTTCCAATAGTACAAACTGTGGCATAACTATGGTGATGCAAATTGCACTTGTTCAAATGTGTTGTCAACGCTCAGTGTTAATGGGATTGCTTGTAGTTAAACTCTGTGGGTTTTTAAGTCAGGGTAAGCAAGTGAGTCTGTTCCCACAACAACAACAACAGTCCAAACAAGAGACTCACCAGATATATCGTCACAGCAGAGAAGCAGAAACCAGGAAAAGCTGACGTAGGATTCGTAGTCAGAAACACAAGGCTGAGCAGGATACTGTAGGTCAGAGGCAGACTGGAGCATTAACAAAACATCCGTCAGGGAACAAATGCTGGAGAGTCTTGAATGTAAGTAGGAAGAACAATCTAGGAGAGAGTGAGAGAGCAGGAGAGGCCTTTATGTTGGCTTGATTGCTAATGAGATGCAGCTGGGAGCTCAGGTGAGTGAGAGTGAAATGATGAGGCGTGAGTGAGCAGAGAGTCGGAGAGAGTGGAAAACTACACTGACAGGAACCAAGTAAGATGTGGAGCGGATTGCAACAAGTTTACTGATGCAGCCTTTCTTCTTTCTTTTTCTTTTTTGAATGGGGTTTGGGGCGGGGTGGGTTGTGGATTTGTCTTGTGAAGAGAAAAAAAAAACAAGAATTGCTGTCAGGCATGCACAAAAGTCTGGATGATTTCAAGAAATTCCCTGTGAGAGAGCATGAATGGCCATGTATGTTTTTTTCTGGAACTTTTCTTCCAAGCCCTTAAAGGTGAAGTAAGTAGTTTATAGTGACATCTAGAGGAGAGGCTGGAATTTACAACAAAGAACTGCTCCTCTGCTCACCCCCTCCCTTCCCTGAGCGCTACGGTATCCTCAGCCGGTCAAATGTCGTCCTCGTCGTCTTTCTCCGTGTCAGCAGATGAGGTTCGTGAGGCGAGGGAGAGGGCGGAGCTACCGCGGCCGTAGAGAGTGGAGGCGGGACTTCTGCTACAAGTAAAGCGACGCTTGATTTGTTCTCTCGCGTTTGTCCTTACAGGCTCCCGTAGAAACATGGCGTCGTGGCAATGCAGTAGCGGCCCGCGACCATGTT
This sequence comes from Microchirus variegatus, assembly GCF_963457635.1. Classification (NCBI taxonomy): domain Eukaryota; kingdom Metazoa; phylum Chordata; class Actinopteri; order Pleuronectiformes; family Soleidae; genus Microchirus; species Microchirus variegatus. The sequence continues at coordinate 2,934,621 of NC_139812.1, read as the reverse complement.
ATTTTACATGACTTTTTGAAACACTACGAAAATGAAACAAATAATATTATACAGAGACTAGACAATGCAGGAGCACATAATATGTATACAAAAGTGGATTTTGGGTCATATAAACCCATAAATACTACACAGTGTCCCTTTAAAGGTGCATTTTGTAATAAATCTAAAGCAACTGGCCACAAAATCCTCCTAATATGTCACAGAGACTCAGGAATAATGTTCATATAACATACCGAACTCACCAACAACAACAGTACAGCCAAAATATTCACATATTTTGCGAACCGCAAATCATGTTTATTTTCTGGCATGTGGCGCCGCCTACCATCATCTACCAATCATTGCAGTCAGTAGTCAGTAAAGTCTCTGCTGCGGAGCAACCACGGGTTGCCAGTTAAGTGTGAGCTACAATGGTGGAGAAAACGAAACCTAAAAGACCTCGGTATTTTAATTTGAGTGTAGTAACTGTTTTTGGCCACATTCTTATATATGGCGCCTTTAAGTCAAATTGACATAAAATGTTGTGAGTGACCCAACATTACAATAAAGCAGGAATGTGCTGTATTCCGGCGCCACCAATTTACTTAATGTTCTAGAAATTGTGATGTTGCGTTAGACAATTACTTGATACAGTTCTGCATATGTGAACATTAAATCACAGGAAATATCTGGACATCGTAAAATAGCCACAGTTAGCGAGTATGGAGTAATTTCATTAGTGTAAAGAAAGTGTGACAGAAGATTCATGGCTTTTTCAAATGCTGGATGTCTCAAGATTCATAGGTCTCCAGTTAATTTGCTTCCCCCTGCTTTTGTGGGATATGTGGTAAATACTGTGTACACTAAGATTCATACTGTCAATAATTCACCATTACAAATAAAGGCACACGTTAATGCATCTCATCCTGTAGCTTTGTCCAATTTATAGTTTTGAAATATAACACTGGCACCATTTGCAGTTTCTCCTATTTTGTATATTTATTTCTCCCTTTCTTTCTCTTCCTTTCTTCTTTGATATATCATAATGATTTTGTGCTTGCCTCCTTTGTCATCTGTTTCTCAATTCTCTGGATTAAATTGCACTGAACTAGAAAGAACAAATAGGACATCTGCTGGACAGCTTTGTTACAGAACACTGAATTCACAAGACGCTTTATAAATGTTAATATTTTGATGAGATTTTTTACAATTTAACTTAAAATATGTGCCTCGTTTACATGGAAACAAATCTTGCCAGATGAGCATGTGTGTGTGTGTGTGTGTGTGTGTGTGTGTGTGTGTCCTTACAAGTGGAGCGTATGTGAATTTAAATCCATATTATTATAGATTTCCATGTAAGTTTTCTCTGGAGAAAATGAAGCATTTTACGAGGAAGAGATGAGAAGCAAAATGAAGAGAAAATCATGTTAGAAGAGGAAGACAGAGCAGACAAAGGCGAGTGTGAGAGAAGAGACGTTGCTGAGAGGAAAGAGGTCTGCTGGGAACTGTTTGGGGTGAGAGAACATTTTCCTCTTCTCTGCAATCTGTGTGAGACCAAATTACTGTAGACAACAGAATTACAGACGCAGACATTCAGAGGGAGGAAAAGAGATGAGAAGTGAATAATAGGGACGCACAGAGACTGGAATGCAAAAGATATTGTGAGTGTACATCATTGGGAAATGTTGATTGTTACTCGTCTGCTTTATATTCAGCGCAATTTGTAGCATGACGAGAAAAAAGCATGCAGTTCCTGTTTGGATCAGTCACTAGGAAATATTTCACATTTAGTACTGCAGTATAGGCCACTGTTCCTGCTTTACATGTGGCTGCATCTCTGCATATCTGAAATGCCTGTCCAACATCCATTTGGGCCCATCTGGAAATCCTCTTAAGTTCACCCAAATCTTAAATCACGACTGATCATCAAATGAGACTAGGATCAATAATTACCATATATATACTCAACAAAAATATAAACACACACACTTGAAATGGTGAACAAAAATAGAATGTCATGACATTCGCTCAGATTCTTGATGCATTTGTTTATGGAATGATTTGTTTTGCTCAAACCCAGTAGTCCAGTGTCACTTGGCCACTCCTATTGACTACAATCTCAGATTGAGTATTTCAACTCAAGAGAGTCATGGAGCATGGCAGAGTGGTGGTCAATATGTGTGATCAGTACATAGACGCTCCTTATGGTCTGGTCAATAAAAGGGCACACCAAAATGTGGACTTTTGTCACTTGTCAATATGCCACAGATGTCACAAATCATGAGGGAGCGTGCCATTGGCATGTTGAGTGCTGGGTTGAGCGTTACATCTGTGGAAACACAACTGAATGTGCATCATTCCAGGATCATTCCAGGCCACGATCGACAACCTGGTGATGTCCATGCGTTGCCGGTGTAGCGCTCTGCGTGAGGCTAATGGTGGACACACACGTTATTGAAGTTTGTGAACTTGGATCATCGACCCCCATTGTGTTCTTCCTGCCATTACTCCAGGACTTTTGTTTTGAAATTGATTCTAATGCTCGCAAATTAAAGCCACTTTATTGATAAAGTTGTACTGTTATTTTTTGGGTAGTTACTCTGTTTTGTCACATAACAATAACAACAAGTTGTTCTTCGTGCGTTTGTATTTTTTGTTGAGTGTATTATTGTTTTCATGTGAACAATGGAATACATCTTATTTCTGAACATGCACATTTTCCAACACATGCGGTTATGTTAGGTTATTACAGCTATGTGATATTAGAAAGGTTTAGCTTCACAACAAAGTGCTCACTCTCAGCTGATTGAGAAATTATCCATCAACTTAAATAACAATTAACAAATTCAAATTCAGTGCTAATACTGAAATGTTAGGTGACTGGTCGCAATGTATGGTGACTGGTCGACACTGGAGACTTACACATAAAATGTTACAATATTGCTATATTATATACAGTATTACCTGTTAGTATTTAAAGACCATGGCTTTGTTTTATTCCTTCCAAGTATTTCTTAGAATGTATAACACATAATTTACAGCAATTTAAATTTGAATTGCACAATTGATATGTTCATTTATATCGAATGACATTCGTATTTCATGGCCAACCTGCAGTACCACATAGCCCACTAGTTGGCCACAACTGGAATCACTGATAAATATAATAAATAAGAAAGAAAGAAAGAAAGAAAGAAAGAAAGAAAGAAAGAAAGAAAGAAAGAAAGAACTAATATATATAAGAATAATCATGTTGGACAAAAAATAAAACACTGACACCTTGTTTTGCTGTCACATTGTTGTTGCCAATGGTAACAGCCACACCCTGAAAACACTTAAATCCAGCAGTGGCTACTTGATTATATAATGTTTTTTTTTTTCTTTTACCTTGGCTCTCAGTGTATTTGCAGAAAAAATATGAAACCCAAAGCTAAAATGTTGAACTTTATCAAGCTTCATGTGAATGTCTGAGGTGTGTCGCACACGTTTTAGAGATAAAGAGCGACAGCATCCGCACACTGTTGTTGCAACATGAATAAAGCAACAGAAAGGAAGAGAATGAACGGGGGTCTAACCCTCTCTCGGCTCTGTTGTAAACATAGAAAGACAGATTTGGATGACTGGCAGGATGACGGACAACACAGGAAGAGGGTGGACAGGCAGAGCAAGCAGAAAGCTGAGACATTAAACAGAAGAAGAGGGGAACAGGATTGTTCTGTAATCTAATGATGATACCGACTGAGCGAGAGAGAGGGAAGAGGGTGTGTGTGTGTGTGTGTGAGTGTGTGTGTGTATATAAACCCTACCTCTAATTATCTGTCACACTGAAATGGAATGAGTCCTCAGGGAGAAAGAGGTGGCTGGAAAGACGCGAAGATAGAGGGAGAGAATAAGAAGAGAGTATGATGTGTGCAGGTTAAGACAACAGTTATGTAACATGACCCCATGGTGCACTATTGTCATTGTGATAGATAGATAGATAGATAGATAGATAGATAGATAGATAGATAGATAGATAGATAGATAGATAGATAGATAGATAGATAGATAGATAGATAGATAGATAGATAGATAGATAGATAGATAGATAGATAGATAGATAGAAAACACGACTGACATGAATATAAGGGGCTATTGTATGTATCTACATGATGTTACCCTATTTAGATTTTCAAAGAATGTACATCTAAAGACAGAGACCATTATTTCCAGCTACATGATTTCAGAACTTCAGAGACAAGATGAGTTCAAATGAGGCCATTTTGTCCACTCTGAATGTTTTCTTGAATTGTCAATAGATTTAGGAGTTACATTGTGCATCTCTTTGTAGTCAGTTTATGTCTCTGTGGTTATTTTGTGTCTCTTTGTTGTCATCGATTATTCACAACAGAAGACTCTGATGATGTAATGAGGGCTAAACCTGAGCCCCTATAAACACAAACAGGCAAACAACAAACATCACACAAAATGACAAACTGTTTGACTCCCCTCCAACACCATCTTATCAGTAATAACAGAAAGTTAATGAGCTCATTTATCTGCTTTTGTTAACTTGACCTATATTGTATGGGGTTGACTTTGCTCTCCTTTTTAGCGATTTAATGTTGTTTATATTGATGCACTTGTTTTGTGCTGTCCTGATTGATACTGCACATTTCAAGGTCTATACTCCATGTAATAATGAATAAACTGAATTCATTTGAACTGATGTACATGATCATCCAATTCTTTCCATCCACCTGCAGTGAGCTCCAACCAGAGCCATGTGGAGTACCCAGACTGCCGCAGTGTGAGGGAGTCGGGAGGGGAGGCGTCTCTGCTGGTGTCTCCTCTGGTGGTGGCGGGAATCGTTATAGGTCTGGTCCTCTTCCTCTCCTGCATCACCATCATCATCGGCAGCCTGCGCAAAGACAGTCGACTCCGCAACCCTCACCTCCGAGCTAGCTACGGTTAGTCTGTTACCGCATTTCCTGACTGATCCCACAAAACCATTTAGTCAATTACTGATGAGGTCATTGATGAACAGGTGAAACATCACATCTCTTTCATTAAGGTAGTAGTTGCAGAAACGAGACTTGTAATGATACTGGACACCTGAGATGTAATGAAGTTCCCTGAGAGTATGCCATTAGATCCATGTCTCTGTCTTTGCAGGACCAGATGGTTTTTCCTATGGAGGTTCAGTGGGAGAACTGAGGTCGACCTGCTTAGAAGACTTTCCACCTGGATTAGACTTTGACTCATACAGAGAGTCTCTGTCGCAGGTCAACAACATGTACCCAGACTCACCTCCACGGTAAGTGCTCATATGAATCAAAGGTAGCTGTGGTCTCACTGTGAATGTGGTATTCATAACACCTTAAATTACGCACCCCCTGCCCCAGTGTCCACTAATAAAAAGAGCACATTTGGTTCACAGGACATGGGAGCTGCTGGTTTACTGCCTGTTCAAACTGTATGTTTGTGTTACTAAGGGTGCTTTCACACCTACAGCATTTGGTGTGCGCACCACAGGTGTGAATGTAATCTCAGTCCTTTGGTGCGAACCAAATCAACCGGTCTGGGACCTGCCTGAAGGGGTGGTTTCGGACCGCTTTATCCGCCCTACTTTGGTACAGTTCCTCTGGTGTGAAAGCAACCAAACCAAAGGGGACGAAACAGTCTAGTTTAATGCATTATGGGTATGAGATACGTGATAACCCCGCAGTCAGCCGTATTTACACAAGAAGCAGCGGCGTGCCCGGTGGAAATGCTCACATTGATTAGAGTGGCAGCGATCAGCTCCGGTGACTGTTGGGCGTTCCGTGGTGGTGACGCGCCCGGTGGAAATCGGGGGTTAGTCCAGTTCCGGTGCCAATGGTCTTCACGGTCTATTTTGGTTTGTTTAGAACTCTGCATATGTGAAAGCAAACCGTACCCATGTCTGTTTGCTACATTGTAACATTTTTCTGACTGGTGCGGACCAAAGCAGTCGAACTATACGTGTGAAAGCACCCTTGGTTACTTAGGTACGTACCAATGACAACAAAGTCACAAAATAAAGCAATTCCCGGTTCCTTTCAATGGAGTTTGGATATTAGACATTTACGAGGTCACAAACATCCAGTTCGAAAAGGCTGTCTACCAGCAAAGTTTAACACTCCATTTTTACACTTAAACTGGTGTCTGTTTTTTCTATTGTCCCTGGTCACTGAGCTTGCAATCACCTGCCGTTGGCTGCTTCCTTGATAAAATGAGCTTACACAGAACTGTCATCTGTATTTAACATGTTGTATGATATACATTATACAACACCACTTCAAAAAATACCCAGCTATCCCTGTAATTAAAAAGGTTCCTGTTGCTGGCAATAGTTTCATTTTTATAAATATAAATCTTTCCTCATCCAGGAGAAGCTGGACCATGATGGTAAAATGAGAGTGGGTCACTTCTCTTTTTTTGTCAAATGTCAACTTACATACAAGTGATGGTTCAGCCCATGTCCCCCACTGTTCTCTATGCACGCAGTTGGACCCTCCTTCTGTGGTAATTTCATCTATTTGAGAGCACTGCTTCCTCTGATGCTCTTTGTAAAAGGTGCGCATGCGTGTGTGCGTGTGTGTGTTGGTGGGTGTGTCTGTGTGTTAGAGAAAGCAAGCGAGTGAATGAGAGAAAGAAAGCACTTGCTAAAGGCCAGTGTCATGGTGTTTTTGATCTAAATGTCAGCTGGTCTAATTGGCAACTTTAATAATTCATACACCCCTTCCCTCCAGTGTATGTGTATGTGTATGTGTATGTGTATGTGTATGTGTATGTGTATGTGTATGTGTATGTGTATGTGTATGTGTATGTGTATGTGTATGTGTATGTGTATGTGTGTGTGTGTGCGTGTGCGTGTGTGTGTGTGGACACATTTCAATATAAACCTGTTTGTGAAGACATTTTGACCTTGTGAGGATATTTGGTACTGACAACTTAAAGGTTTTGGACTTGGTTTTAGGGTTATGGTTAGAATTGGATATAGGTTAGTGTGAGGGCACTCAATCTTCTGGCTCTGTGAGAGTGGTGGGAGAATCAACTCACTGCAATTAGGTGTGTGTGGCACCGATTGGCGTTGATTGAGCCCAGGTGTGGGGAGTCTTCATATACCCTGAGTATCTATGAACACCATCTCAGAACTGCGTGTGTGTTCAGATGTTCCCATCTGTGTTTCACAGGTACCACATGGCTTCTGATTATTCCATTCACTGTTAGTGCAAAACACACACAAACATGTTGATTAGAAGGACATGCCAGACACCATAACACACTGTTTGTTCTCACCTCAGCATAAACAACAAGTAAACAACATCCTGGCATCACAACAGGAAAACACAGAAGAAGAGACATGTCAGGAAAGGGAACGAGAAAAAAGCGAGGGGGAGCTACTGAGCTACGTCAGTTGCACTGGCAGTGAACCACAGTGTTCTGGACAGGCTGTGTGAGAGCTGCACTTTTTGGCATGGACAGTGGGACAGCAGCCAACATACACATGCTCAGACTATATACATACATGCAATTCTGCTATGTTTACAATAATTCTGGCTGGCTTGTTTGGCTTGAATGTGTATGTGTATGTTTGTGTGAGTGAGGGCCACAGATGGTTGAGGGAAACTCGGAGAACTCACCTACTGAGACTGTGAATGTAACACTTCCGACACACACAACTCTCTCTCTCGCTCTCCCTCTAAACCTCTCTCCATCTCTCTCACGGATCAGCACTCACCTGTGGAGAATGGCTTCTGCTTCCTCTCAGGGAGAAGCTGGGCAAGCTTTCACACACACACACACACACACACACACACACACACACACACACACACACACACACACACACACACACAGATACAGCTGTCCTCTCAAGGACTCCACATCGAGTTTCCATTCATTTGGACAGCTTAAACGCCTTATCCATAACCAGTTAATATCCAACTCTAACCTTAACTAAACCACAATTCAATTGTTAGCCCTAAACCTAAGCAGATCCTGTTCATTCCAGTTCCAGTTGTGAGGACCAGCTTAAACCAGCTTCCTATGGTTGATGTTTTTGATGCTCACCTAGATATACATACACGTCCGTGTGCAAACAAAATATACACTGAAAATAATCTTTTCCACAATTTGACTTTTTGAGACCACTCAAAGCTGCTACAGTTTTGCCATTCACTCACACGTTATTGTGTAGCACATTTTCTATCACACATCATTCACACACTGCCAGCACAGCCCATCAAGAGTGTCTTGCCCAAGGACACATTAACATGTAGACTTGTGGAGCCTGGAGTCGAACACACAACCTTCAAATTGAAGAACAAGTCATTCACTGATCTACCCAAGAGTCTCATTGCCTTTCATCAAATTGTTTTCCAACAAGGCTTTTATTGGGAAATATTTGCAAGATCAGTAGTTGATCAGCACATACAGAAGAGTTCTACTTGATTTCAGAGGCACATTAAAAAGTATATTATTTGTGGTCATTTTCAAAGGAAAACACAGTATCAGCTCTAGCTCTGCAGCAGACATGCTTCGTGTTTGAACAACAAAAGTTCTGACATGCAGCAGATCAGTGACGCAGTCGTCACACACTGTATATACACAGAGCCAATGTGACCCAAACATAAAGCACAAATGCACTGCTTTTGGTTGAAAGATGTGTTCCATCTTTGCTGGACAGGCTGTCTGAATCTGATTTAAATCCTCTGACACAATCAATAGATCAATAGGCCTCTGCAGACAAATCCCTACAGGATGCTGTTTAGAATATAGGAAATGACCTACACAGCCAACAGCATGTAGCATGCTCTTTGTTTAGCAGCCAATTTTGGTTTGTTTGCTGGAAGCAGTGATGACATGAGTCGTGAAAAAGGCATGAACGACTTCATAATACATAAAAAATATTAGGAATGCATTTAGAACCTCCGTTCACTTATCTGTAACCTCCACAAGACATGGCTTGCAGCCAAATAACATTCTTCTTACTGAATGTACTGCAATGGTAGAACTCTTTAAATGGAAAACAAGAGCGCGGATGCTCTTGTGCATGAGATGCTTCTAAATAGCAACTGACGAGGGCTACCTTTATACCTCCACAACTGCCCGTTCTGTGTTTTTTGCACATCTCAAAGGGGGAGACACTCACGTGTAAAGCACCACATTCATGATCTAGTGTGAGATTATTGCAGAAACAGACACCAGTGTCAGGTATAAGGATGCAGGGGAGGAGATGAGCTTTTAATTCCTGTGGGAGATTTGCAGCTTTGCCGTCTCCATTTTTCACCTCAATACTCCTTAATGACATTAATGTTTCAGGTCAGATGTCCCAAAGCAAAATAAATTAATCAGTGGCTCCAATCGTTTGTGTTTGTCTTACCGGTAGATGACACTGGTGTAAAAAAAAAAAAAAGGTGAAAGACCCAGAACAAAAAATCTTAAATAAAGCAAACTAAGGTGGAGCAGACCAGGAAGTCATGAAAACCACAGAATAAAAACCAGTGCAACAAACAGATGAATTGTGACATGAGACAATTCAACCACAAAACACAGGTGAGGCTAATAAAACACAGGTGAAACCCGTTAGGGCGGGGCAGATGAAGACAAGGACAGGAAGCAAAACTCAACAAGTGACACACAAGGAAAAAGTTAAATACAAATAAAACAGCAGACAAGGAACAGATAACTAGACGCAGAGATTAAAAAAAAAAAAAAAACAAGGTAAGGAAAACAGAAAGAACAAAAAAGTATCCAAACAAAGAGCATCTGGATAATCCAGGGCTCGTGACACACACTGATTTTATAATTTCATTGTATATTTAATCTATGCTTTCTCTCATCTATGTGGCTTGAGGATGAGATTGTTATAAAAAGTGAGGCCTTTGCCTGTGACTGTGTCTAGAACATGAAATAAAGGATTGTTCAGTATTTTCCTCAGTATTCTGCTATACGTCATTGTTGATGTTATTGGAATATAAATTGCTGCCAACATCCACACCAGAAAAACACCAGAAAATAAATTTTTGGTTCTTTACTATCAGCAGCTCAGCACAAATTGTTTCCTCTTTGTGTTCCCACAGTTACGAGGAGTGCGTTGGCCCTGGTCTGACTCAGATCTACATACCGACAGATGATCCACCTCCTTACTCCCTGTTTGACCCCTGCCAGAGAGGGCCAGAGCAGCAGGAGCAGCCTCACCACACCACACAAGATCCTTCCCCCTACTGTGGAGAGACCTCAGCCAGTGCTGGCTGGTTCTCCTCCTCCCGCTACCCGCTGGGACTGCAGGAGCAGGAGAATCAACACATCACATCCATCTCCTTCTCCCTGGAGACTGCGCCACCCTATGAGTCAGTGTTGGCAGAGCAGGTACATCCCCTCCCTCTCATGCCATGTGACCTTTATAAACACCAGTCAGAGAGGGGGGAAGCTGGAGACTCCCAGCAACCAGGTGCGAGCCAGATCTCATAGGACAGATCTGTTCTTCTTCTTTTTTTTTTTCACCTGTACTGTTGGAAGTAAACAACACTTGCGACGTGGGGCACAAAGTGGCTGTTCGAAGCAGCTGTGACACCACACAATGGACACTAATGTGATGCTCACTTCTTCCACACAGTGTCTAACACCTAACAAGGCTGGTCATGTACATCTCTGTGGACTGAAGCCAGTGCAGAGATTCTGAAATGAAAACTTAAACTTATGAAAAGTTTTTATCATCCCAGTGATTCTCTTTTGGACAATGACTTCATCTTGTAATAACACCATTGTTTGTTTAATTAGTTTTGCCTCCCCATGTTTCAGCTGTTAATTTTTTTGTTTTTTTTAGGACATAGAGTCATGTGTCATGTTTTGCTGAATTAAAACTAACATGTTTCATAGTGTAGGCGACAGTAAAAGCTGAAAAATTGAGTTAGAGTGTAGTTTAAAGTAAACACAAGCACACAGACTCCACCCCTTCCCTTTATTTTGGTATGACCCACTGCCGTCGGTATATTTTTATGATGTTTTAGAGGAAAGCATACGCAGTATGGTGTTGTATAGAGTACAACCTCCTTAACTACCAGCACACCCCTGCTGATTACCAGTCTTTGTAGTGAATAAACATTTAGACATGGTCGTGTCCTAGTTAAGAGAATAACTTTGTCATGAAATGATTGTGACCAAATCAATACAATACAGTCGTGTTTCCTCTGTAGTGCTGTTGTCCAAATTTCTGTCAAGGGCTCTGCTTTTAATATCAGTGCTGTAACGAGACCCAGCAGCAAAATGTAGCTCGGAGCCTCCTCCTCTTGACAAGGCTGAGTTGATGCACCAGAAAAGTTACACAAAACTGGAGACATTAACACGCTGTTGACTGGAGAAATTGAAGTGAATCTGTTTTGTGTGTCAGTTTCAGTCTTGTGGAAGAATATTCCCAACCTGAGTTCAGACATTTAGCAGTAGCTTTGCAAACGTCTTCATTTGCATAAGCAACCGCAGGTTTATTTTGTTGACTAAATGACTTCATCAGGTGCAGAGAAATGTGAACAGCATGGTTGTTACAGGAATCCAAAAATGTCTTAAGTGATTGATTGTTTCGCCTATAAAATTAACCAAAAGTAACCTGACCAATGATTTGTAAAATGAATTTCCCTATAACTGAGGTTGAATTATTTTTGATTGACTTTAATTAATTGGCAAAGACGTTCATCTCAATTGTTAACAAACCTTCTTTTCTTTTTTTTCCAGGAAAAGATATTGTGGCCAAAGAGTTGTTTAAGTGTATATTGAAATGCAATTATTCTGCATTTTAATGAGTAAATAAATAAAAACAGATTAAGAAAATGTGCAAAACAGTGATGTGTAAACTTGGGTGTTGGATCAAATTGAGAGTGTTTGTCCTGGACTCTTGCCTCATCGCTTCTTGTCCTGTCGTCGTCACTGAATCTGAATTGGAACCACTTACTTTTCTTGACTTTTCCCCTTCGCCCTTTTACTTGTCGAACATAAACTTTACCGTGTCTACACGAACTTGATGTTATGTCTGAAACAGTGGAGAAGGCTGTAATCTGTGCAGCATGTGCACAATTGAATATAATCAACAGTTCAGTGCAGCAGGTGCCACAGTGTTCACCAGAGACTGTGCAGCATCACCTCGAATCTCTGTACTTCACACTATTTAACAGGCAGCACAAACACGGGCGTAATATTTAAAAATTGTGTGTTATCCTGGAGACACTTCAACCTGTAGACAACACATCACCAGTTAACACCAGTTATTAAAGCAGAAAGTCACATGAGGTAACCCGTTTGTGACTTGTGGTCCTTTAATTAGAAAATGGTCTTATTGTGACAATATTTTTTGTGTTCAAAAACAATTTTGTGCCTAATAGCCTTCAGACTGTTGAATTGTAGCCATAATGTGATAACGTCAATGCAAATAACACAGTGCTTTGTGCTGTATGTGTGAGACGATCTTCCCACTATTTGAATACTGAAGAAGCCAAGGTTTTGATGATAAGAGTTTATAAATGAGGGAAAAAAAAGTCACATCTTAACCATGTCACGCGGTCATTCCAGCAATCAGCTTGCTTTCGTCATTGAGCTCAGTTTGGCAGCTATATTAGAGTTTCCCATACAAACAACCTTTAGTTTTTATTCCAGTTTTTAATTGGATTGTCGACCATTCAGAGTCATACAGGTATCAGCTTCACTGTAAGTGGAATCAACTCTTTTTCTCCTATCTTTCATTGTTCCTCTCCTTTTTTTCCCCTTTGCAGGATTCAAGGAATCTTCAAATGTGGTAGAGTCATGTTGTTATCACTGGTCACTATTTATTTGATGATAATTCTGTCAGCGTGGATGAGCTGTAAACAGATACCGATGATGGATGCTTTCTATAACACATGAAAATCAATCATCGGTATGTGAAATGTTCTGATCAAATTAATGTTGCATGTACAGTTATTAAATAATTAGGCTGGTGCACTAATTTAATACAACATTACTGATGAAGTCATGCAAAAAACACGTATGAACGAGAGGAAACAGACTGAAGTCACCAACAATAGCTTCCAGGATCAAGTGATTTCTTAAACAGCACATTAAATAAACACAACTGACATATACTCATTTAAATAATTAGAGTATGATGTTTTTATATTACTTCGTAACATATCTACTTTAAGGTTTCAATAAAGTTGGTTACTTTGTGTGCAATTAGTATTTATATTTATATTTCAGATTAATATTCCATAATATAGTATATTCCCTGCTGTATTACAATGTGTAGCAAAAAAGAAAAAATGCTATATATTTGGTTTAAAGGATGCTGTGACATGAATATTAACTTTCGTAATTATGTCATAGTTACAAAAACTCAGTATTTACCAGTGTTATGAATTTGTAACATGTGTCTTGATATCATCCAGTGTTGAACATTGACCAGACATTGATTTACACACACACACCCCCTTGCACTCTCTCACTATGACCCACCGGGGGGCGCTGGCGCAAAACTACATAATGACATTCGTCTGTATCACTCACTTTTTTTTTGTAATAAGACACATGCACAAGAAGCAAATTAACACGTTTGATCCTGGATATCAGTGAGACAGTAAGGTGCACTCTGCTGTGTGTGTACTATGGTAAGGGGAATGTTAAGGCTAAAGCCTGTTAGATAAGAGGAAAAGTTAAATGTAAAGATCAAAGTTGTTCGTATCTGAGAATTAGAGTAGAATTTCCAGATCAGCATATTTATGGACAAACGTGTTGTCAGCTGGGTTAGCGCTGTCTTGTTGGTGCGTTTCCTGTTAGTAAATTGTGTGTAAGTGTCAATCACGTGTAAATCACTTCCCATGTTTTTTTTTCTCCTTACTCCTTTCGTACATTGTTTTACATCGGACTTCATGTATAAATTAAGAACGGTGGTTAATGATGTCTCTTAATGTTCTGTATTAGAGGTTTTGTTAACATTTTTCTTCTGTAGAGAAGAGCGAATAAACCAGAAATCTTATAGCAACCTGAGTGGCTGATAATGGAGGCAAGACACACACACACACACAAATAAATAAATATGAAACATACATTATAATAAAAATGAACACCTTGATATCAACATTTGGGATTGCTTGATTTACAATAAAAAAAAAATATCATTTACTTTGACAGTTTTTAGTACAACATAAAGAGGCCAAACTTGAAACTTGGACTTGGAATCTGGAGGAAAAGTTTTGATGAGAAATAACAACATGAGAAATAACAAGATATAATTGGAAAGAAAACCTTAAATGTGTATAGATGTCCTCTTATTCACACCTTTTCATTGGTAATTATCATTCCAAAGGTTTTCAGAATATGGGGAAGGACAGAAGTAACAGATTTGTGCCAAACTAAGACAAAGTACCAGGCCTTCCAGACGTCTTTAGAAAAAGAACTTCTGTCTCTTGTTCATATTCGTATTCTTTAATAGTGGTTAGCAAGCAACCAGCGTGTGGATCAGAGATTAAAACCTTCCCATTTGCTTAATATAATAAAATGAAATATGTATTTGATTAATGGAAAAAATCAGAGGAGTTTAGATTATTTAAGCCCGAAGCCTCAGCTGTGTTGCAGTTACAGAGCTAAGACAAAGAGATTGCCAGGTGTGATTCATTCAACAGGGTGAAGATTAGAAAGAAAAACAGTGTTGTTTGTTTAAAACAAACAACAAAGAAAACCTGTCAAAGTGTCATTGAACTTTAACTACAAAACAACCACATAGATTACATCAACATATAAAACCCTGGTCCATGTGTTTGTTTTGTTTTTTTTAAATTGAACATATCACTTTAATGAGTCAGCATTCCAAACTCACTGATTCTGTTTTAGTTGGAACTAAAGGGACAAATGTTTCTGGCTGTTATCAGTCAGTCAATCACTTCAATCCTCGTGATCAAAGAATACTTTACACTTCAGCGAGAGGTTTATTTTTAGCTTTTACTGTTTGCTTCAAACTGAACTGGGTGGTTTGTCCAGATGCTTTTAAACAAAGAGACATTCCTTGCATAAATACTGACTGTCTGCTATTTGAAGTCATAACCAGCTGAATCACAGTTAAAGACCCAGGTTAACGACGACTGTTGCTGTGTTTAATAGCAGAGGTGAGTTATAGTTTTACGTTTCTTTCTGCAGATTTTGATAAGAAACATTCATTTTCTCACAGAATATAAGACAGTTTTACTCTCTCGTAGAAAATGAAAGCTAAGGCTATGATCGTCCTGCTCTTTGCTCTCGTGGTCTTGGTCAAAGTAACAACCACTGATCCGTCTGATGATGATGATGATGGTGATGATGAAGTTAACAGCCTGGGTATGTCCTGTGTGTACTGGTGAAAACTCACATATTTGGATCTATTGCTTTATATTGACGAGGGGCATTAAACAAATTTTGGTAACGCTTTCTTTTACAGTCCCCTAATTACCAGGTATTTACCTGGTAAATTCATGGTAACACCAAAGTGTTACTAGGTAATTACCAATGGTAATAAGAAAGTAAATACAGTGAAACTGTTGCCAAAATACTGGGCATTTACCTGGTAACTATATAGTTAATTATAGCGTGTTATTACTGCTGTTAATAAGAAGGTATGTACAGCTAAACTATGGCAAAACTATGGTAAATGTAAGTGTATTATTGGGTTATAAACTGGTAATAAGCAGGTACCTACAGTCCCCTAATTACTAGCTATTTACCCAAGGGGTAATCTAACAAACCTAACCCTAAAAATGTGTGTAATTACATGGAAACAAGCTTGGCTTTCTTTTACAGTACAGTTTTACTGTACTTACCGAGTACATTACCGTGCATTACCCAGTAATTTGGCAACGGTTTCACTGTATTTACTTATCTTATTACCCTTGGTAATTACCTAGCAACACTTTAGTGTTACCATGAATTTACCAGCTAAATACCAGGTAATTGGGGGACTGTAAAAGAAAGCGTTACCCAAATTTTTTATGGATTTTTTTGCTGAACACACCTGTGCTCCCACCTTGCAGTAATTGGAGATGATCAGGCCTTGGAAATAATGTTGGGTTCTGATGAAGATGCTTCACAAGGTTAGGTTTTCCCTCACTTCTCTTTGTGTTTATGCTACAAATCAAAGTTTTTGCTGGGAGAATATTTTCACAAGTATGCGAGGAGACGATTTACAGCACAATGTGTTGTAGTGTAATGTTGTGGCAAAGTGGATCTGACCGTAACACAACTCGTAGTCAAGTGGAATTCACTCAATGTTTAAAGAAACAATCAGCAACAATATTGACGTGTATAAACACAGATTTTTATTTAATTGTAAAACCAGTCCTCATCCTTTTCTAACATCCTTTTTAAGCTATGTTGACATTAGTATGGGTGCAGTGACTCATATACAATTGATTTCACTGATGTAAATTATTTGAATAATATGACTCGTCATCTGTATGTATATGAAAATGCACCACTATCTCAGTTTAAAAATAGCCAGTATGGGCAAAGTGTAGTGATGGTTTATGTTTATGTGTAAATGTAAGAGCAGTTAAAATGCACACATTAGTCTGCCTAGACACTGAAATAAAGTAGTTGTTAGGAAGTGTCATTACATTTGCTTCTCACAAAAAAAAGGTCCAGGTTTCTGCAGAGAAGACTCATATTTAATTTATTCAAAGGATTTTTAAAAAGGATGTCAGTCCTCAATTGAAAGCATGTAAAAAAAAATGCCATTCTAATAAAGCACATGCTATATGAAACCCGAATGCTATATTCTCAGTACAGGATTTATTATTTTATTGTGTTTTACTGTGTTGTAATTACCTGTCAAAATGTGTTCACCTCATGTTCATTTCTTTGACAGGAGGAGACAACAATGGATAATAAAGAAACCTTTTCTCCAAGCTGTTTGAGGCAAAATATGCTAAATAAATAAATAAAGACACTGGAGGAATGCATGTATCTGTGTTACTGTGGATTTAATTGTGGGCAATGCATTTTGGAATACTTTAAAACTATTTAATAATATGTTTCTGTTGATTCACGTCAACATTTAACGGACAAAAGGACAAAGAAAAGATTTCCAGTGTTGTTACTGACAATGTATTACATTCAAACACAGATGCTACTCAACCTACTCAAAAAAAAAGTTTACCACTGGGTTACATTTTCTTTTAATTACAATCTTGAATTATTTAGGAATTGTTGCAGGTTTGCAAATTGAATATTGAAGACTTGAGCTGCTCAACAGTCCATGATCACTGTTGGCTGATGCTTCTCTTCACGAGGGTTATCTCAAGCAGAATGAAGTGTCATTGTCCACCTTAAATATCAATATCCCTGATGAAATGTGTCATGTTGATGGGAGCATTTGTCCGTCCAAAATTCCAGTATAAGCATTACGCTGGAATTATGCAGATCCAATCCAATCCAACTTTATTTATAAAGCACTTTAAAAACACCAGAACAGAACAGATAATACATATTCTGATTCTGTTTCATTTCTCACGAGTTTAGGGTCATTCAGATCCAGCTGTCAGCACATTCATTCAAGACTCATCCAGCAAGTTACGTTCATTACATTTATGTACATAGGTTCTAGCACGTCTGTCTAAGTGACACTGAGGAAAATGAGCAGTAAATACCAATGAGAAATATAGGGAGGGCAAGAAAATAATAAGTTAAAAGAGTTGCAAAAGAATAATTTAACAGACAGTAAGTCAATGACTGCAATAAATACAACCAAGGAAGAGCTAGGAAGGGGCAATAGCATTTATTTTGATTTTTAAAGCACACTGGTTTGAGAGATAGAATTTCGAACAGAACAAGATAAACCCAAAGACGTCAAATGTCAAAGTGACTGCTGTGTCTCAGTCAGTTCATATACAGTACCACACAAGAGCAATGAATAGATGTGTTGTACTTTGAATGAGAAAAAGCGAAACTGGGTGGTTTGTCAAGTTGCTTTATAGGCACGGACATAAACAGCCTGGCGCCATAACCCAGTCCAGTCACTGTTACAGACCTACCTACGCACAACTGCTGCTGTGTTTAATAGCAGAGGTGAGCTATAATTAGACATTTTCCTACTAAAAATGTTCAACGGAACATTATTTTTTCCTCATAAAACTACTGTCTTGTAGAGAATGAAATATATGATTGCAATCCTGCTCTTTGATCTACTGGTCTTGTTCGAAGCTACATCGACTGATCCGTCTGATGATGATGATGAAAATGATAAAGGTTTGTCCTTCTGACAGAACTTTACTCTCATATTGACAAAGTAGCATCAAATGAATCTTCATGGGTTTGTTACTGACCACACTTGTGGAGGATAACGCAGTAGAAAATATCACAATGGAATTTGTTATTCACAATGGATGGATGGAAAATGATAACTGTCTAATCCGGGCCTTTTGTGAAAATATACCATTCAGCTACAGCACATGCTGCCTGGAACCAGAATGTCCTATTCTCAGAACGGCATTGATTATTGATTCAGAACTCAAGGTTTTTAAATGAACATGTTCTGTTGCTGTGTTGTAGTCAACTGTCAATATTATTTATTTACCAACTGTCAATATTTCTCTTACAGAAGAGGACATCTCAACAGAATAAAGACAAATGTCTTTTGAGCCAAACTACACATTAATAAATAAAGACAATAAAGCCTGCTTCATTAAAGACATTTTTAAAAAAATTCACAAAAGGGGAATTTTATTATATTACTTTTCTTTGATTTGCAGTTTATTCTTAATTTATTGCATATGTCAGTCTAAAAGTTTAGTTAGAATGTTTTCTTTTGTAATTGTCTCATACATTTATAAGTACCACATGTTTATAAGGGCCACATGTTCCTATCCTATTATTATATTAGGTTATTATTATTATTACATTATCAGAGGTGCAGCTTGTAAAGGCAAGGCAGGCAACTGCTTGGGGCCCCCGATACTCGGAGCCTGAGGGCTGTTTTTACTGAAATGTGCAGTGAGCAGCAACCGCCTCCCTGTCCCCCTTAAACAACAATGGGCGATTTGCAATGACATCTCAGGAAACCTCCTTAAAGGGGCCCCACCTCACATTAACCTGTGTGAAGTTATCGTTCTGCAAGTTGGAAAATGAAGAGGATTATTTGCAGTGTAATGCATATCTTTTTTACTCAGTTTGTATATGTTTTCTTTGTTTTTTTCAGTTCTTTACAGTATTTTATTGTTCTATATATTTATATCGTTTTATTATGTGGGTTCTTTACAGTGTAATGTATTTTTTTAATAAGTTTATACAGTTTTTAAAAGCTATTTACAGTATTTTATTGTTCTTTACATTTATATTTCCACATACTTTTTAATTACAAGATTTTGTCCATGTTATTTCATTCATTTCGAGAATTTTTTTTTTTTAACTCATACATTTTTCGTTGGTGTCAGATTATTTATAACATAATGGTGATGAACACTGGTTGGAAGGGCCCCCTGGGAATGTTTGCTTAGGGCCCCTACAGACTCTAGAATCGCCTCTGTACATTATGTTGTTGTTATTATGAATCTGAACTTGTCTGAAGATTTTGATTTTACTACGTCGCCCTCTAGAGGCTAAATCATAGAAGTTCGTGTACACTTCATACATATATTAAGAGTTTAGTTTAAAAAGGTCATTTTATTTCTCTCTGATTGAGACAGAGTTCCATTGTGGAATATTCAAACATAAACATGTCAGTAATCTGGAGGAACACGAGACTTGGAGCCACGTGTCTCAGCTGCACAGATATCATCAACAGAGTCTGCACAAAGTTGTTGGTCCCCGTTCTGCCATGTGATCCATGCGCGAGCCCCGGCAGGAATGTCAGCCGTCACTCGTGTCCTTCTTCTGAATACACGACACCTCGTCCTCTCCTCCTCCTCTTCTGCTCGGCACCGTCCAAACCGAGTCTCAGCGCGTCTTCTTTTTATTCACCTCTGTATTAAAGTCAGCCCGGTTCACCTGCAAGTTGTTTATCCGGGGAGCAGCATGCGCTCCTTAGCGGGATTCTTTACCATCGTGGTGGCGGCGAGTGTTTACCTGTACCTGCTGTCCACTTATCTTCCCCCGGGACCCGGCGAGGTCAAAGGGGAGTCCGAGGGAGTCAAGGAGCACCGGTAAGGACTCTACCATTACTTTTTAACATCAGTTCAGCAGCTACATTTGATGAATTTAACATAGAACGTGGTACGATTAATCGAACTGTATAGTAGGGCTACAGTGTGCTGACACAATTACCCGATTAATCGATTGTGAGTATATTTTGATAATCAATTTCTCTGTTTGTGTGATATTTAAGCTTCTTCACTGTGAAAAGTTTCTGCTTTATTTGCTGCATTTAACAAAGAAATGAGTCAAACTGATGAATTCTGGTTTGTGGACAAAAACCAGACATTTGACGACTTCATAATTGCCAGGTTTGACAAACACTGATCGACATTTTTCTACATTTTCTGAACCAAACGATTAATCGATTATTTGACAGATCAATCCATTTGGGAGGGCTTAGATATATAATAGCTACTTAATTGATTAATAATACGCCAAATAGTTTGATAAATGCTTTATCTGTTTGAGTGTTTGTTTATAAAAGTTCTGAACTGATCTTTGGTTGTGAACAAAACAACACTTTTGTTGTTATTTGGAGGATTGGGAAATATTGTTTAAACTATTCAGCAAGTATTTGGGTACTTTACTTATTTATTTATTTATTTATTTATGAGTACAATATGTAAATAGGCACGAAAGCCTAGTTTATACCCACTCTCTCAGGCAGGTGACAAACAGTAAGAGGACAAGGACCCAGAAGCACTAATAAAACAAACAAAGAGTCCTATAATGACACGTCCTTCACTTGATTTTTCATCACAGACATTTCTAATGCATGACTGAAGCCTCTCAGATGTGATTATTATCCCAATGTCAATATGCTTTAAACATCACAGTGCAGCAGCTCAGTGATTTTTGGTTTGGGCTTTTCCTTTCATCACATTAACATCTACAGCAGGAGGTCGAGAAACTCAACTGTCCAAATCTTTGATTGTGAACCCCTTTTGTGTGTGTGTGTGTGTGTGTGTGTGTTTTATTCCCTGACCTAATTGTTCAGTCTATGGACCTTTTTTTCCACAACAAATATTTTGTCACGTTTCTTTCAGTACTAGTCTTTTTATAATTGTAACAATATCACATATTTTAATTAAAGAGCATACATTTCTCATTGTTATCGCTATTATTATGTTGAAGTCAACATAATAATAGTAAAACAACTATACTATCTGTGTCACAAATGAGAAGAGAAATCATGCATAGGTAGTTAAAAGTAAGTAAGTTAAAAATAATAATGTCAATATGACAGTAAAATTAGATGTTTTGTTGGGCTTGTTGTTGTGTGTTTTCACAGATCATGTTACTCCTCAGAAGGTTCTTCGTGTGTTTGTGTGTGTGTGTGTGTGTGTGTGTGTGTGTGTGTGTGTGTGTGTGTGTGTGTGTGTGTGTGTGTGTGTGTGTGTGTGTGTGTCATGAACGTAGTGTGTGCCAGACAGTCATGTGAGTGGTTGTCTAGGGACGATAGAATAACGCCGACCTAGGCACTCTGAAGCAAGAGGGGGATTCATCTGAGTGTGTGTGTGATGTAGCTAATAACTCATTATACTGTTGCTTATGAAGTCAAGGTAACCTGTGTGTGTGTGTGTGTGTGTGTGTGTGTGTGTGTGTGTGTGTGTGTGTGTGTGTGTGTGTGTGTGTGTGTTACTAACTTAAGAGTAAATAAATAAAAGTTACTGATGTCTTTATACTTCACACAGTCGGTAAAATAATTGCAAATGCGCAAAACCAAATTACACAAAACTACACAAATTTAGCATACATATAGTATACATGTTTAAAGAACATAATATTTAAAGTCACTTAATGGGTGAAGGCCGTGTAGATGATGAGTGGACACAAATAAGACATTTGCGTCATCATGCAAACTATAGTTGTTATGATTATTAAGTAATTTTAGGTTGATTTTCATTTGACATACACACCGAAACACTTTAATGTGTGTAAATGATAATGACCTGATCCAGCTGCACATCAACTGTGACAAAGTGAGCGTGCATGTGCCCTCGATGGCACATTTCCATCCTTAAATACCGCACACATTCATGCAGTTTCATATGTCCGAGCGCTTACGCATCATCGACATGCTGACCAGTGACGGAACAGAATGTTTGTCCTCTGACCAGTAGGAGCGAAGAATGCTGACTGTCAGAGCAGGTGGGAGAGGAAGTTGGCATCTTGAGTTTCAAGTGGGGGATTTTTGGTGTGTGTGTGTGTGTGTGTGTGTGTGTGAGTGTGTGTGTTTGTCCATGTCTTTCTATGATTGTGAAGACATTTTGACTGCTCCTCAAAAGTCAAAGCACCTTTTAAAAGTGTTGAGACTTGTGTTTAGGGTTACAGTTAGTTTAGCTTATAAGGCATGGTGTAATGTGTCTAAGAACAAAGTGTGTGTGTGTGTTTAAAGGTTCCTTCGAACCTCTGCTTAAGTCTACAGGCACTGATTCTATTTCTGTCTCTCAATCAAAGGGATCTTGTTTCCCCCACCACACACACACTGGTTTCCATGACTTCAGAGGACACTGCATTGACTATCGTTCATTTCTTGGAAACTTACTCCTAATCCTAACCCTGATCTTAACCTAACCCTGACCTCAGCATAACTTTAAAAAATATCTTCACCTTAAGATGCCGTAATGGGGACTTGATTTCTGTCCTCATAAGGAAGGCATGACTCCATAATGTGACTGTGTAAACAGATTTAGGTCCCCACAACATGAGGAATACCAGGTGTACACACACACACAGACAAGTAGAGTTTATGTCCTGTGCAAAGGGTCATTTTCACTCAAACTACAGAAAGTGAATGGAGTTTTCTACAAATGAATAATATGGATAATCCACAGACCTTAATGTTACATTTCTACTGGAAGAATAATCCCAAAGGAAACTTTGTCAAAAGTGAGGTCAGGGAAGTGGAACAGTTCATGCTTTAGAATGACAGATTAGTCCGATCAAAATATGTAAATACATAGATAAATAACTGTTCTTTTTTTGTGTTTTCATCCAGGGTGAAGTTCCCGTCGGACCTGGATGAGCTGCGAGAGCTCGCACACACGCTCAAGTTTTATGAAAGAGAACACTATGGCTACGTTCTGCTGCTGTACTGCAGTGCCTACCTTTACAAACAGTCTTTTGCTATACCTGGCTCCTCCTTACTGGTGAGACTCACTATCAGTTTAGCAATAGTGCTGTACCACTTAATCCTGACTGTAATAATGCTCGGTGGTAAATTGCATGTTTTTTTATAAATGAATCTAAAATATTCATGTATCCATCCTGCCTTCAGAACATGTTAGCTGGAGCGATATTTGGGCCCTGGCTGGGTCTGGCTTTGGCCTGTCTGTGCTCCACTGTAGGCTCCACGCTCTGCTTCCTGCTCTCCTCTGTGTTTGGAAAGCAGCACGTGGTTTATCTCTTCCCAGAGACGGTGGCTGTGCTGCAACGGAAGGTAAGCCTGTGGTTTAACTTCATAAAACATATACATACACATATTCTTCTCGCTCTGTCCCTCTCCATTTTCCTTATCTGTCTTTTCCTCCCTCTGTCAGGTGGAGGAAAATCATAGCAGTTTATTCTTCTTCCTACTTTTCCTTCGCTTCTTCCCTATGACTCCTAATTGGACCCTTAACATCACCTGTCCCGTCCTCAACATCCCTATGTCTATTTTCTTCTTCTCTGTGCTCATAGGTGAGACTTCACACACAACAACTAACAAAATCAACAACATAAAATATGTACTGTGCAAAAGTCTGCTTCTGCAGGTGTGTGACTTTCCTAACACTTGAAGAGTACAAACCTGGCTCTCTTAAACCTGAATGGGTTGTTATCAGGCTTCTACAGAGCTTGATGGTGGGCTGATGCAGGGGCATCCCTGAGGATCAGGGTTGGGAAACACTGAGTAGTGTTATTTTACCAATAACTAATGTTATTGGTAAAATATGTGCTTGTCCTACTAGTTCACATTGAAAATGATCTATCTCCACATGTTATATGAGTTAAACTCATTAACAGCTTGGTTATAGACCAACTTTTAGTGACATCATTCCAGTTTTCACATTTTGACATACACAAAAAAGCTGTATATTACTGTATATAAAGTGCTTAGCAATAATAAAAAAAAAGGAATGTGGATTAAAATCACGAAGCATCACACAGAACTGAGCCCATACTTGACACACAAACACAAAAAAGTATGTAGTAAAAGTGGCAATAATCGTAAGTCATCTTCTAAAAGTGTGTTTTTAAAAACTGCACTGGAGTCAGCTGATGTCACACTGAGGGAAGGGGTGTTTCACACACAGGAAGCCAGGAGTGAAAATGATATGAGTAAAAACAAAACACTCAGCTGTTGCTCTCGTCTCCAGGTTTGATTCCCTACAACTTCATCTGTGTTCGCACGGGCTCCATACTCTCCAAGATCTCCTCTCTGGACGACATCTTCTCCTGGAGTACGCTGGCTCAGCTCCTGGCCATCGCCCTCATGGCTCTCGTTCCTGGAGCGCTGATCAAACACTACAGTAAAGATCGTCTCAAGGCGGACGGCCCGGACAGCAATGGAACAAGTCAGGCTGAAATCAAGAATGCCCGGAAGAGACAGTGATTCCGGGTTAAAGGAGAACTGAAGAGCAGCTCAGGTGGAGACAAAAAAGCCACATTATCTTCTCCAGTCCTGCCTCTGTCACACATGGGGCTCATCATTCATTAAGCACCAATCGCATGATCTGTACCACAAGTGTAGGACTATATTCAGGTCATGTTGCCAAACTTTAAAAGTACAGTGTGTAATATGTAACATGAGGTGAGGGCAGGATTACTATTGCACCAACACATCATCACTAGGGTAAAACTAACCTGTCTCACGACGGTCTAAACCCAGCTCACATTCCCTATTAGTGGGGGAACAGTCCGACGCTCGGTGAATGCTGCTTCACAAACTCAACTTAACTCAAACTTTATTTCTAGAGCACATTAAAAAAATAACCGGGTGCTGTACAGATTAAAAGCAATACAAACACTATAAATATAATAAAAAGTGGCTCATACAGTGCTGCACTTACAATAAATAGAATAAATAAAATAATGCTAAAATGCTAAAATACATAAACACAATGGGGTTTATAATTTTGTCAGATGTCCACATAAACTTGGTTAGAAGCCAGGGAGAAGAGGTGTGTCTTTAGTCAGGCAGCCTTTGTGGCAGCCTGGGGGCCGCTGCCACAAAGGCTCTGTGACCTGTAGCATCTGATTAGACGATCTCAGTGTTCTGGCAGAGGCGTCATGCAGAGGAGCTTGGTCAAGTACTGGGGGGATAGGCCATTAAGAGCTTTAAAAATAAACAATAAATTTTTTTTATTTTTTTTTTAAATCTATACTAAAAGCAACTGGGAGCCAGTGCAGCGAAGCTAGGACAGGGGACATGAGGTCACCTTTGCGTTTGCCAGTGAGGAGGCGGGCAGCTGCATTTTGTACCAGGTGCAGGCGGTGCAAGAGTGAGTGGTCCAGGCCAGTATATAGCAAGTTGAAGTAATCCAGTCCTGAGTTGATAAAAGCATGGATTAGGAGGAGCCGACATTGAAGGATCATAAAGCGAAGTGGCTATGAATGCTTGGCCGCCACAGGCCAGCTATCACTGTGGTAACTTTTCTGACACCTACTGCTTAAAACCCCAAAAGTCAGAAGGATCAGTTGCATATTGCACTTCAATCTATGTAGACTTCAGTTAGCATCAAAACCCGGCCTCCATAGAGTTGACCCAGCTCCTGATATAAATATAAAAGGCTCATTGTGAGGAAATAAAACAACAATTTATACAATCATTTATCTACAAGATTTTCTGCTGAGTTCTACACACTGGACCTTTAAGGTGACCAGTGAACAGAGGTTTTAATGGGTGTCTAAGTAGGCAAGATTTATATATTTATGTATTTATTGTATAATAAATAGTCTTAAAGGTTACAGATGTTTAGTGTTGCTCTTGATAGAGGTCTGTAGTTCATATTCTGAGGAGATTAATATAACGGAGAGTTGCGTTTAAGTTAATGTTGGTCCAGATTAAAATGAATGATTATTATTTTATTGCATTAAAAAAAATGCTTAAACGCACACTTTATCATTTCTGCAGCTCGGTGTCGCTCAGTCAAAACAACAACAAGAGACCTACTTTGTTGACCCCGGCAAGCAGAATGGGATCATGGGAATTGTTGCCGCATTTGGTTCCCTTTTGCGTTTGCATTTTATGGGGAGAGCTTCAGCAGTGGACTGTGCAAAAAAAACAGGAATGAGTTGTTGTGATGTATTAGTGATGACATCATTAGGGCCACCAAAATCAAACGGTCCTTTACCTTGAATATAAAATGAATTTCAGTGGATTTAAAAACAGAAATGCTACATATCTTTAAGGCACACAAGAATGAACCCTCTATATGACTATGACTAGACCGTTATAGTTTAGCATGTTATTCTGATCTGTGGTACACTGACTAATATGCTGCTGACCACAAAATATGTTTTTTTTTTTTTATAACTGTTATTAAATGAAGAGAATAACCCAACCTGTGCAGAAGCCCCACTTAACCCTACTGGCTTGTTCACATTGGATATCCACAGATACATTTGCAGCTGTATGTTATTTATGTGTTAATTTTACAAGACTAGCTAGATGATCATTTTTACTTTTTGCATAATATTTACTCAATACCTCCTGCAGCCACACAGTTTCTTCACAGATACTTATGTGGAAAACTGTTGTGTTTTGTGTGTACGTCTTTTGCCAAAGCACTTACTAATGTGTCTTAATGTAGCTGTGATTGCATTCACAGATGTTTTTTTTACAGTTGCTCTGTGAAGGACAGTTTGTGATCTTCTCATGATTGAGTTTCTGCGGAAAACAGTAAAAGTCTTAAAAGCCAAACCTGTATCAGAGGAGCCTTCAGACTGGCAACATAATTATTCATTGATAGACCAAATCAGTGCTGATTATACCTTTCTTACTATATATATATATATATATATGTATTTGTAATTTGAACACGCTGCCAAAATGATTTATGAAATCAGTTTAAAGCTTTGAATAAAAGCTTGTAGTGCCCTTCAGTTTTGTCACTTTGATACCATCTATTTTCTACTATTAAATGTATAAAGTCATGAAAAAATCACATCTGCTGCTGTGAATATAGGTCTTAAAAGGGGATGCACTTTGTGTCTGCTGTATCAGTGCAACCTATTAACTGTTAAAGTTGAATAGACTGGAATTGTACTGTATTTTTGTCTGTTTTTCTTTAGAAAAAAAAAAGTCTTAATAGTTGAGTCTTAACAAAACAAACACAACCAAAAAGGGAGAGTTAGTAACGCATGTCCTTGATATACTGTAACAGATCGGAATCGTTTACTGTCATTATCAACCTCATCTCGTGATGGTCTTTTATAAAATGTACACTATAAATTATGTTGAAATTCAGGATTTGATGTCACATTGCTCTGTGAGTTTGGTGCTTCCACTATTTTGTACATCTGAAAAACAACCTAAGTGCCAGATACACTGTTTCTACACCGTTTTCTCTCCGACAGCAGTTTTAATGAGCATTTCTGCAGTGACAAAAGCTCCAAAACTGTTCCCTTTGCTTGCAAATGTAGGCAGACATGCAGCAATCAGCATAGGGACCTTTGGTGCAGGCCATATTTACAGTGGTTATACTTATTCCTCCGGCTCAGTTGCAGCAGCTTGAACTGTAGTTGTCCTTGTTGTGTTTGCTTTATGTAGAACTCAGGATGAGAGGTTTTTCTTCCACTCTAACTGTTTTCATAAGCTCGCTTGGGGAGACAGAATTGTAAAAAAAGAAGCTTTAATGTAATATGCTGTGCATAATGCAGGTATTTTGTAGACAACATAAAAATGTAATAGAGTATCTTATTTCTGTTCATGATTCAAAATATTTTTCTATGACATAATTAAATGTTAAACATACTGAAACCGTAACCTGTGGTGAAATAAAGTGAAATGTAGACTTTTGGATGCAAACAGTAGTTTATTTGTGTCTTTCTCCTCGTATTCACGCTGACTCGTTTGAAACTAAACATCCACTGACACAACACAGTCACATCTGAGTAAAATCTCTCATGTTCCCTCTCACTATTCGACTATACACACATCACACCGATACTCAGACATTTTTGCTCATGCACACACAAACGCACACATACCATTCACACTGGCTGAGTCAGGCACACCATAAAGAAATCTCACATGTAACAACCCGGTAAACACAAGAGCCCGATATGAACTGCATGAAACTGGTTGGCAAAAGTCACAAAGATGGCAAGTTATGGTTATATACACGAGAACATAACAAAACGTAAAGTCACGGGTTAGCACAGCACTTGAGAATGGACTGCCTACATCTTTATCATGCTATTGGGGGAAAAACCCTTTGGCTTTTTTCATATTTCTTGAATCAATAACAGTGGTCAGCATAAATCACAAGATGCAGCAACATTGGCCCATCCAACTTGTTTAGGGGACACGCTTGTTTTGCTGACACATTTGCATGAGTGAGAACAGCTGAAACAGGCACCTGATGACAGAAATACTCACAGCATGCAATCACTGATTTGGACAAGCGGGTCATCTGATCCTTTGTATTTTCTTCCAGAACAATAAAGATTTAAAGGTATCTTTAAATTGCAACACCACAGAAATATCACATCTAACTGACATTAGTGTGATGTGTCAAGTGTTTAAGTTCACATGAACATAATAATGTAGTTTCTCCATTTATCCACCTTCAATAGCACAGACAAATCACTGTAAACTCCATAGTAACAGCATTACAAATCAACAGCAACTCAATATAACAAATAACAGCTGTAGTGTAGGCCAGTGTTGCCAGTCCTTCAGTGGGAGCTACATTATTTTTAAGAAGTGAGTGACAATTTCCATAATGTAAGATTTTCTTAAAAGTGCAATATCATCACAAGACAAATATTCAGTGAGTTCTATGATTTAGAAATAGAACACACAAAGAGTGTCGTTATTAACTCAGTGCAAAAGTTTCTGTAGTGAGCAGAGTTCCTGAACTGCTCTCAGTCATGCAAGAAGGCAGCATAGACCAGTGTTATAAGACACTTCGTGCAAAACATCAAACACTGAAATAACAGACAGATCCTGAATTGTTTCTGATGTATTCAGACAAGGAAAACTATGAGAACACCTCTGGCTTTCATTGGCTAGGAGCAAACACGGAGTGCAATCAGTTTACAGGTCTGCTCTTACAACTGGCACTCAAACATGACAAATCATACACTGAAGACTAGAAGCTGATAATTGGCTCCAGGCACCAGGTGACCTGAACGCAGGCAGATAAGTTTACACCTGGCATTAAAGTGCTTCCTGGACACAACTCCTATGGCTTTCCCCACTCACTACTTAACTACACAATGACGTCATGTCTATTGGCAAGTAAAGAATGATGCGAAAAAAGTTAATATTATGGCGGTGGGTACAAAAAATATATCACGAGTGCTGATAATAAGAGATAAATTCCTGTTACACTACAGTGGGTCAGAAGATAATCTTAAATCGATCCTGAGGACGGATTACGGTCATGCAGACTCAGGAATGTTGTCAGCGTGTCCTCAAACCACCACAGAACGTGTTTTTCTGACCAGATCTGCGGTCCAAAGTGCAAACACTCTCTTAATATCAGGACTGACTGGGGTCTGAGAAAACTGCTAATATAGACAAACATGCTTTTATGGAGAAAATTAAATGGCCACAATGACAGACATTGGGTGGATTGTTGTGGAGGAAAAAAAAAGGACGTTGCCCCCATTTCTAGAACAATTATTTGATGCTTGTCACCAAAACCACATGCTATGCTGGCATTCATGGTAATTGCAGCTCACCGATCTCGCTCTCTTCACCTCCTTTCCAAACACACATTCTGGAACCACTCTTCCCCTCTGCCCTGTGTAAAGTGGTACAGCAGTGTAGTTTTGTCCCTGAAGCTGTGCTGACCCGTCAAGTGATGTAACACTCTTCCCAGCTGAAGTCGAACGCCGTACAGCTGGGCCTCAGCTCGCCCCACACACAGGCCCCGATCAACCAGCCAGTCCACCAAGGCACTACCCGTAAACACACTTTTGAGATGGGTCTGTGGATGTTGATGATGGGATGGGCTTGAAGAAAGAACATGCTGGTGTGGCTGTTGAAGATTTTCTGTATCATGACATTTGTCGGTAGGAAGCTGGGAAATCTGCTCCTCTGACATATCAGAGTTTGAAACACAAGCTTGTTCAGGCTCGAGCTGGGGTCTTGGTGGATGCAAAACATTGCCGTATTGAGCTGGTTCATGACTTTGGTGAATCTGGTGCAGATTGTGTGGCTCCTGGACGTCCTGGTTTGTGTGCTGAGGCTGATGAGAGGAGGGATAGCTCAAAACCCCATTCTCCTCAACCAGCCATCGTCCTCCACAAAACCTGTCATTATCAGAGGAAGGATTCACCTGTCGAAGCATTAACACTCTCCCCTGAGCCACTAGGGGGTGATGAAGAGGAGAGGAAAGGGGCAGGCAAAAAGGAGGTAATGAAGGAAATATGATGGGAAGAAAGCAAATAAAAATGTTATTAAAGCAGAGAGAAGGGAACTGAAAAGTCATTTTTGAGTTCTCTGAAAGGAAGACTCAAAAACCCATCAGAAATTTGTATTCCATTTCATTTTTTTTTTTTTTAGAGTTAGTAGATTGGAAGAAAATATATTTTACATTTTGGATGCCACATTGCTAACAGCTCAGTGTTAAACATCAAACATTTGAAATCAAATACATTGAAAAATTATCAGTTTGTTGGATAGAAAAAAAATGGATCAGCAGATGCGGATGAGAACATGCAAAGAGGATGCAGAAAAAAACCCCTCTTAAATTTGGAGACAAATCAGAGAATATCAAAAGTTCAGTATGAAGATAAATAACTGGGGCTCATACCTGCGTGTGTGTACTATGTCTTGTACACATTGGTCTTTGTGGTAGCGGACAAACTGGGTACAGGTGAGTCTGACCTCCTCTGGCACACTTGAGGGACTCAAATCCTCACCGTCTCTGCCGTGCCACAGACCCAGCAACCTAACACACACAAACAACCATTGTTCCTGTGTTGTGTTTCTCACCTGATTTATTTTTTCTCCAATGAATACAGAAATCATGATTAATGATGGTTTCTCACCTCCTCTTGAAAGGCAAGATGATGAGATGTCTGTCCAGACCAAAGATCCCAAAGGAGAGGAAACCCTGGTACAAACAGGAAGAGAGAAACTATAAATATAGAACGGCACACAAACACACACATCTACACACACACACACAATCCTATTGTACCTGTCCATAGTTTGCCACAGCACAGAAGAACTGCAGTTCCAGGTAAAGTCTTCCTGGATCTTTGTTAAACAACCACCATAGACAGCTGGACAGGTTCTATACAGATACAGAACAGAAACACAAACAACATAACATTGATCTACACAGTTACATGTATCTAGTATTCAACACACACACGACGCGCACACACACACATTATAAATACAGATAGTATAAATACACACAGTATAAATATTATTTCCTCACCGCCAGCAGGCTGACAAAGAGAAGTAGGGAGAGCAGAACATGTCTGACTGTCTGTTTATCATCAGTGGGCTGGAGCCCCGGTGGTGGCAGGTTGAGTGGTTGTTCTGAGGAAGAACTCTGCTGCGGCACGTCACACAGCGCCCCACTGTGGCCTGGAAGGATAAAAAGACATTGTGACAGTACTGGTTAGATTTAAGTGGGAGTTTTGGCAAAGGTGAGGGTGACAATTTGAACCAATGAAGAATGTGTGAAATGCATATTAATTCTAGAATATTGCTGGTATGACAGATAAAAAAATGTTTTTTATCAGGTAGGTGTTTTAATGTTCTTATTTATTTCCTAAATAAGAACATTTAAAAACTTAACATTATTCTTCCAAGTTTTAGGAACTAAACAAATATCCAACTAATTAAAAAATATCTGTCATATCGTCACAAAAATACAAGAAAGTGGTTGGAACGTGAAAAGATAAAATCTGTATGTGGTACCTGTGTTGCTTGTGTGCTCCCTCTGTGTGCTGGCAATCATGTCAGGCATAGCCTGAGCAGGAGAGAAACTGTAGGGGTCTGAAAATACAATAGACAATGTAAAGATATTGACTGGAAATCTGGTGACAAGCAACGATATAGGTTATGGACTCGTTTCAACTGTGCTTTTTTTCCCCGTTAATGCTCAGTCATCATTTAAACAGAGAACACACATCATAAAATCACAATAGATTTCTGTGTAAATTGGGTAAATGTCAAACAACAGACAGATGCCAATCTAATTTAAAAAACGAAAGCACACTAAAATGTAAGTTACCTGAGTTAATGCTGCATAAAGGTGAATTTGCCATCTCAGCTTGCTGTGGTGGTGGTTGTGTATCCTCCAAACCACCAGGGGCCCTCATCTCATCAGTGATGCCTGTTGCAGCAGCTCTGCTCAGGGCTTGGTAACCACTCTGCTCCCGGTCTCCCTGGCTGAGTCCCATCAGAGACACTGCACCAAGCCCCAGGCTGACTGCAAGCACCACTGCTGTGCTGATTATCTGACATCCAAGAAGAGAAAGAGTTGTTATTGTATCATTATAAATGATTAGGGCTACTTGAAAATCATTGTACAGGTTTACTTCTAACCTGAGCTCTGCCATAAAAGAAAGCAGAATCCATGGTATCAGTCCTCTCTCCTGATATCAAAAGACCTCCGACCACAAGGAATGGGACCCTACACACATGCACAATATTCAAAATGAGTACATTTCGTTTTTATCATCTTTACTATGGCTTATTTACATTAATATTAACGATATATGCTGCAGGGTAGTGATTTCAGTGAAGAAAAATACATTTCCATATCATATTATTTTGGATGTAGCAATATGCAATGTTGATTTAAAAAAAAACAAAAAAACATTTTTGTTAAAAACAAGAAAAACATCCAGCAGCATTAGGTTGTCTCAACTTACCCCCAACCCAAAATCATGAATATTCCTGGTCTTAGTCTCAGCAGATCATCTCTGTTAGTCAGGGCCAAGCAAAGAGGGATTAAGCCTGAAAAACAGTGCACAAACATATGCTGGTATATATGGTAGCCCAGTGTGTGCATACTGAATACAGCTCATTTGTTTTGTTTTTTAATCAAATGTTGTTTAATAGCTGCTGTGCTCACAATTACACACACTTACCTGTCCAGACATAAGTACTGTAGAGAGACCCGTAGAGCAGAGTGAAGGTAAGAATTTTGCCCACCAGATTATCATCTTGTTTCACCAAGAAGTTCCACAGGATCATACTGACACACACCAAAAACTAGTACAGAACAAGTACACTTGGTCAAGATTGGAGACAAGAACATGATTCAGGACACTTAAATAAAGCAAATAATACAAATATCTGTATACAGACACTTACCTGAGCCAGGAAAAGATTTAAGGCAAAAAGGTGAGGAAGTCTGTTAAATTTCCTGCTGAGTAACATCACAGCTATGGTCCACACCTGAGAAAATAAAAAGGAACATGATCACAATGATGTACTGCTCCATTTGGAAATGTGTTCTTGAATTATTTATCATCTTATCATCAAAACATTTCCATCCTTTGCCTCCCCTTTAAAGTCTCATTTTCTATATTTTCATATGATTCCATACAGTTGGAGGACTGGAGGACATTAAAACAATTGGTATTACGCCAAGAAGAGTTTTAAGACACACTTACCAGTGCTACAAGGCTTACAATACTGATGTTGAAGCTAACATTTTCAAGCTCAGTCACCAGGGGCGTCGGGTCCATTAAGGGTATTGTTAATAACCAGGCCGACACATACATGATTGGTGCCGAAAGAAACGTACTGATAACCATTCCCGATGTCACCTGAAAAGTGTGTAATATCAAAATAAACAATAAGAAATTCTAATACAAAGTGATTTAAAGACAATTAAAAACAATTACAACATCAGTGGTAACTTACCACTTCTAACTCCACATTGTAGTGTCCAGCATAGATGGCAACACTAGGTGCAGTGGGGAAGACTCCATACAAGAAAGCAAAATTGGATAAACTGGTGTGGTTGACACTTGTGCTGTTTTCTCCGACATCTAGAATATCGACCATGTCTTTGCAGACCAGTGGCATCACAAGACTACAGAGAGAAAATCCCACAAAACATGTCATCACTAAACAGATCCAGTCAAAAATCAGGCTATGAAACACTTTCCATGATATACATACTGATATACTTAAAAACACCTAAAACAACCTAAAACACATCTACATACTAATTTCTAACACAGCCACTATAACTTGTGTGTCACTTTATGTTTATATTATATTTAGTCGCACTTACAGTTTGGCTGTGATGAGGAGTATCAAGGCAACTCCAGTGTCTCTGGTTAGTTTTCTTAGTTGACCAACCTGCCACAGTAACACATTCAATAATACTTCATATATATCGTTCCAAAACTGATAAATGAAGTAAAATGTAATAAAATATGACAATTCCAACTCACCATAGTGAGGCCAAGGTAAAACAAGGCTGCCCCTCCAAAAGAGTTGGCCAGTCCGTCTATGAACTCTGACAACACTGCAGGTATACGCTGACCCAGGGCAAAATGGGAGATGATACCCACGATCACCATGAACACGATTGGGTTCTTCAATACCTGAAGATGTTATAGAAAGCATTAAAGTTTAACATTCTCTCCAACATGGTTTTAAAGCATTTCTGGCTTTGAGGAGGTGGTAGAAAAGTCCTCAGTTATTACAATCTTTATCACTTTTACACCAGCAAGTACTGACATAGTTTAGGCTTGCGTGCCCATCACCAGCTAAGTGGAACCCGAGATTCACCACCCTACATCTTTAACAACTTGCATGGCTCACAGTATGAGTGGAAAAAGTTTTCCTTCCTTCATCCTCTCGTCTATAGCTTAAGCAGCAGTGTCCGAGTGAAAGGTCTAGCTGTAGTTTGGACTTCACTGTAAAAACGTGCAAATTCTAAATACCTGTAAGGCCACTATTCCCATGATGCCAAGAGTGCTGTGCTGTGGATGGCTGGTCTGCTTCCACTTCTGAGCCTCACAAAGAGCAAAGCCGATGGGATTGAGGAACATGAGGGAGACCGGAGCAACCAGGTAAATGTACTGGAGGTATTCTGGATATGTGCTGCGATATAAAGCATCAACTAGAAAAAAAAGACACGAATAGATGCATATAATCATTTTCTTTTTCACTCACAATTAACCACATGTCCGTGTTAGTGTTTTGTGTCTGACTCACCTATGGGATATCCTAAGGCAAAGTCATTACTCTGTGTAGCAAAGATGGCATACAGACCAGCCTTGCTGTACCTGCTCTCTGGACTGGCCACCATCAGTGTCAGCACACATACCAGCACAAACACTGTCACCTAAACACAGAGTGAGAACAGGGAAGTCAAAGCTGTGCTTATTTATGAGGTTTTCTATCAAAGTACAAACAAAAATACAAAAAATAAGAATACCACTGAGTCATAAAATGTATTCATATATTGTAAAGATGTAACAACAGATACAGAAAGAGACGCCAACCTTAGCGATCAGGACGCTCCAAAGAAATGCCCAGATTACATTTCCAAAGTCCAACAGCACCATGTTTTTAAAGAGCAAGGCTGGAAGAGCAAACTTGGATACAAAGTTCCCCAAACCCTTTGCCTGGCTCTCTGTGATGATATCTGCCCTGTATGAAGGAAGGAAGAAACAACCCTCAATGCACACCAAGTAACTATGTTTGAGCACCAGCTACATTCATATTTTCATTGGTGAACCTCTAAACGTATAACATGCGACCTGCAAAATGAATTAGACAAAACATTAAGATGGGGTCAACAACAATTTCAGCGCACACCTACCTGCCAGCTATGTAGCCACATAATATGATGCCAAAACACTCAAGAAGAGCTGGAAACAGTTTGTCGATGGACATGTGGGCCCCAGCGGTGGTGCCTGCAAGGCTATTATGGGATATGTTCTTCCCATGAATCAGCACATAGTTGCTGACGGCTTCCATGGTGATACTGGTCTGTGGAAAATCAGCACTCTAGGACAAGAAGAGAAGAATCTCATGGTTGACAGCAATCATGTGTGAGAACTAAAGAAGATGGTAATATAATATATTACCATCTTCTTCTTAGATATTTATGAAATAGACTTATTATGTAAAGTCTGTGTTAATAACAAAGTATTCCTGTTTGTAGGGCCTTTAAGAAATAAATAGTGCATACACATGGTGTTGGAATAATAGGGAAAAAGTATTCTCACTTAGAAAATTCAATTGTATCCTACCCCCAGTGTGATATATGGGCTTTTGACTTGTGACACACACTAGAACATTGTGAAAAATATATAAATTATACACAGATTATCAAATTTCTCTAACATTTAATGGTTAGTGGCCACAATCTCATCCCATCAGCTATATAATTTAGTGACAAATTTGCCTCTGGGGTAAGACCTATACTTGTGGGGCTTCTAAGTGTGAGCAGCACATATTCAGTTCAGGACAACACAACATCTGCAAAGTAGATCCACAACTAACAAGCTTTTGACTAATCTATATCAATGACTGTGTGCATGATAGCTGATGCATTTGTCAGTGTGTTCCACCTCTAAGTCCGCATGTCTGTACTCGGTTTATATGCAGCCAACCATATTGTGCATTATTCACAAGCAGCATCTGCATGTGGAAGTGTCATCTCCTGGTGAGACTGCAGATTGCAACAACAACGAACAGGACTCCTCGGCTCATCCCTTGCTTTCCCAAGCAACGTCAATATACTGATTTTGCATTCACGCAATAATACTTATGATAGTACAAACCTCCCTAAATGTTATACAATGGACCTTTAATGTATATGGACCAGGAGGGGCTTTCGACAGGGTGTCCAGAATCCTCGCTGCGTCTCTGTGCAATAAAACACTGTCAACCGAGTTACCATAAAGAACAATCTAATGACACTATACCAGTTAAAACGAATGTTGCATCGCGTTCATCATCGAATAAGCTACACTATTTCAATGACAGCACCATTGTACTGTCTCAGCAAGCAGTTAGCGCTAGCTAGACGGCTAAAAACATCAGGTGAATACGCAGACAGTAAATATCTGCGACACAGCGCACTAAATAATTGTTTGAATGCCTCGACAAGTGGTTGTATATCTTACTTGTGTTGTTTAGACCATCTCTGCTCCAAAAATACGTGAGCCTCATCTGTTCCGCTACGCGTTTTCAGCGTATAAGTGACAAGCTCTGAAGCTGACAGCAGCCGAGTGGCAACGCCCTAAAAATGACTGACAGATGATTAAGCCAATCAACACAGAGCTACACGGAACAGTCCAACAGTGATTGGGTAAAGGGGTCCCGTGCGGTGGTGCATTCACGTGATACTGGGTAATGATAGGATTTTTAACACCGACGCCAAAAGCGCATTACAAGTATACATCTGAAGATTCCACGTTTTTAGATGCAGTATAATGAAAACTTCTGGACAGAACATCATTATTGTGTATTAGGACAAAAGAACACACGCCACCACTACACATGCAAGTTTTTCAATTTATAGTATGCCATCTTTGTTTTTGTTTTTGAGGGTGCACATAGGTTCTGTCACACTGATCTGACTCCCATAAACTGAACAGAGACACCATTAATTTGGTCAGAAACACCTGTGTCTTTCCTGCTAAAACATGTCAAAATAACTGCTGTTCAAAGGGCCCATTGAAATTTAGTGATCAATAATGTCAGGTTAGAAATGTCAAACTACACCGCTAATCCTGCTGAAAATCTACAGTCGCTCAAACTAATTTCACAATGTTTGGGTTGATGACTAACACCAACGATGACGTTTTAAATATTATGCCACATTTGTATCAAATTATTGCCCAATTTTATTGCACAAACAAGTAAATGAACCATACCTGAATACAAAGTCAGTTTATCTGGATGCTGCTGACACTGCAATGCAACATCCTTGTTTCAAATTCAATCTGCTGTAAATTCAAACTAAATCACATTTCGCCTCAAGTAGAGAACATAGAGCATCTTAAAGCATTTTATTTATTAATGTAAATAGATTACTTTTGTGTGTGATTGTCTGAAAGAAAATGCTTCTTTGACCAACACATGATAATAATACATCATGTATACAACAGACCTTTCAAAGCAGTGCTGGGTGAAGCAAAAACATAATACTGCACAGTTCTTAAACATAACTTAAAATATTACAATCTTTCAATACCAGTTGACAAATCATACAAGTACACACATGGGTCCTTCATGGTTGGTCAGGGCAGCTTTTAACAAAACAGCAAAAATAACAATCAATTCAATTGTAAACCAATGCTGCCAAGAACCAACGCAATATCCTTTAAAATATCTCAATCATTAACATCAAATGTAAGCTCATATTGCATGTAACAATCAAATTAAAAGTACCGTTAAGTTGTTCCAACAGAGATGCAGAAGTAAATACAGACAAACTGTGAAGGCACACGCGGCTTTGACAAATTCAAACATTTCCCCTGAACCTTTACACAGTGCTGACAGGGAGTTGTAGCCATTTTCTGTTTGGTTTCATGTCAGAGTATCAATGCTGTAATTAAGACAATACTATATTCAGATTCTTATTCAAATGTTTTCAAAGACTGAGACTATAGGCCTATGTCAGATGCCTATGCAACTATAATAATGTGATTTGATCTCATAAACAACTTTACATACATTAAATGCATAAAAAGGGAATTTATTAGGAACATTGAATAAGAAAATCCTAAGTTTGTGATGAAATTCCACTTCCTTTCACTGAGCTTCCACTGACACGGTGTGACACCCCCCTCAGAGACCTGCCTCCCATTTTTGAAACCTACCTCTGAGACCAAATGACCTTATTGCTCCTGTTTTTGCATTTAAATCAACAAAAGATGTCCAACCCAGGTAAACTGACTTGTATATATTATTCAAAGGCACAACATACTATTTCCCTTAGCACTTTTGAGCTGAATCCTGAAATGAGAAGAATCCTAAATAGAAAAAGGCACAATGGAAACACTGTTATAAAGAGAGAGAGAGGAAAAGCTTATTAAAACACTTGAGGAAGGCAGCAAGTTGGTTAAATGCCCTGGACTACTGCATTATAATGGTGGGACTGCAATGTTGACTATAACATTGCCATCAGATCTTGTTTTAGGGCTTTACCTCTGCTATGTGTCAAGACCAAGTCTGAATTACTTTTTAAAAGTGCAGCTGGTTGAGGCAATATTAGGAAGCAATGTAATGCATGGAATCATTAAATTGGAAAAACATATATGACATGTTAGGGAACAGAATGTTGATTGAGTTTTATGAAAATGCTACTGTTCATCAGACATTTACGTCTCACAGCAGCCACATCACAGCCCAAA